>NC_091158.1:11818286-11845786 GCF_040958095.1 Procambarus clarkii
AAGAACCTAAAACTAATTTTTTTTTCATAATATACAAGTTTTATTGTCAGGAATTTTGTTCATAAAAACTCTAAAAAAAATAAAATATTTTTTTGTTGCACTTCTATTTATTTTCTTGGAGAAGATAAATGCTTTCTTGCTAAAAGTTCCTTCCAAATAATCATCGACAATTATGCAAAGTTCAGAAAATAATGTACTGAATAATGTGATTGTTGCGTTAACTTTCCTTAAAGGCCGGGATTGTTGTGCTTCCGAGGGGAACTGTAGATTGTTGCGTTTAACGTTGTTGTTGTTATAGATTCAGCTACTCGGAAGAAGTTCCAAGTAGCACGGGCTATGGTGAGCCCGTAGTGGACTTACCTGGCGTGCGTTTAACGTGAAGAGGCAAGGATAGTTGTGTTTAACGTCTACCTAGAGCCAGCATAACCAATATACCTCATAAACACTCACTCACCGTCTAAATAATGCTGACACGAGTAATTCCGGATGAGTCAGCTGGAAGCTTGAGCACCCGAGAAGGATTCTTAAGAACCTCCGCAAGACGCAGCATCACCGCCTAGCTGAAGCTATGCATCACTCTGAGTATTATCATATTTGCGGATCAATCCGTAAGATTTCTTCAGTCCAAAAGCGAGGCTCTTGATATCATTAACCTCGTTCAGCTTTTCATGCTTTGCCTCCGATCTGTAGCGGATGAAACGATAGGGATCAACCTGGTTAGGTCATATTTGTTGAGGATAACACCCCCTATCCATCGTTTGAGGATAGAGGGGTGCAGGCCGGGGTCATACACCAGCGGGAATGGCCAGTAGGTCGAGTCGGGAGAGCCCTGGGGAGGAATTACTGGCAACCAACAGGGAATTGTCTACGAGAGCGCTAACAGCCACGACCTAAATCCCTCCAAGACATTTCCTCCAGCATTGTTAAGGTGACGTTCTCCACTATGGGCTTATCCCTGTGGGACTGTGAGAGCCTTCAGGGAGCTGACCACGACGGATGGACAAGATTAATACATATAAATACACACACACATACACACATTATATATATATATATATATATATATATATATATATATATATATATATATATATATATATATATATATATATATATATATATACACTTACACATACATAGTACGCCATTAAATCACAATGATGTGATATATGAATGAAAAATCATTTTGAAGCAAAGGATTTTGCCTCAAAAAAATTCTTGAACTCGCGTTCTGGTAATCCCCAAAACGCGAGTTCATGTCCCTCTATTGCCTCAAAATGATTTTCATATATACTGTAGTTTTATCGCCGAGGAGGCAGAGTGTTCTCATATTGCCTCTGGAGGTGTCTAGAGTGTTGCGCAGTGTGATGCTGAGGTGTTGTGGGGATCTTGTGGCACCGAGGTTTAAGATGTTGCCGTGGGGGAGATGCCACGGATGTGGGTGTCGCCTGGGTGTCGCACGGGAGTCTTAGACGTGTCAAGATGTCGTAGAGGTGCCATTCAAAGGTGTCAGAAGAGATGTTGTGTGAGAGAGACTTGATTCATTACAACAACAGAAAACAGTGAAGCGGCAGCTCAGTGTATGGTCCCAAAAGCAAAGGTGTTCAGAAACTGTATAAAAAAACACTAGACCATTGGATTTCGGCAATAACAACCCGACCCCACAGTAGTTTCACAGCGGTGAGCGGGTAGCTCAACCATAAATATGTTTGTTGGGCGCGTGGGAGTGCAGATGGGGCAGGTTGCCAAGTGGGTTGTGGGTGAGTGGGTTGTGGGTTGTGGGTGAGTGGGTAAGAGGGTGGCCTTTCCTTAGACCAGTGAGTGGCAGGAGTCAAGACGGAAGCTTTGTAGGAAACACGCAGCGAGCGCTAAATCATATTTGTATATATATGTATTTTCTGTGCAATGTCCGCCCCCAGAATAGTAGATAACAGATATTCTATCCCATGAATGGGAAATCAGCCGGCAGTAGTGCCAGCCGGAGAGGAAAATGCCACCACTCGTCAAATTAGAGGTTTTACTAGGCGGAAGCCGGAACAAAATCGCGGGGAAATTCTATTTGGACACCAAATCGCCCCCGTGAAATATTCACCAAAATTTCAGGCGAATACAAAAATATTAATCTATTACAAAGAACGCGCATGATTTTTGACCCAGTTCTGTTAATCCGTAATTTGATTTGATTTCCATTCGACAAATCTGACTGTATGATTTTTTGTCGTTTTGGTGAGGGGTAGTTGGGCTCACGTGAGTCAGTTAATGACCCGATTGTTGACCCATAGTATGTGTTGACTCACGGTGCGTGTGTTGACTCACGGTGCGTGTGTTGACTCACGGTGCGTGTGTTGACTCACGGTGCGTGTGTTGACTCACGGTGCGTGTGTTGACTCACGGTGCGTGTGTTGACTCACGGTGCGTGTGTTGACTCACGGTGTGTGTGTTGACTCACGGTGTGTGTGTTGACTCACGGTGCGTGTGTTGACTCACGGTGCGTGTGTTGACTCACGGTGCGTGTGTTGACTCACGGCACGATGAATAACGGCACGTGCGGTGGAATCAGTAATTATAAACACTATTTGCACTTTCCTGTAATTTATTTATGATTCGGGAATAACGCACCTCGTGCTCCGACTTATAGAAAAAGGATAACAGACAGACTAACTGGGCAACAACCCCATCCCCTCAACCCCAGGGACAATATTCCACAGGTAGATCCCTCGCGGAATGAGGAAGATCTACGCGTGGTAGATTCCCCCCTTTCATTCATTGTACGGGATCTACCTCTACATTGTAGTCCTGTTGTGCTACGGAGCAAAGGTCTTCATGGTATTGGATCACTTCTGCTTGAACGTGAACCTGCTGAGGCTGTGGATTATTTCCATTAACGTTATGTTTAGCTTTCCTCTCTAAATTCCGTTTCATGCTCCCTCTCGATACTGGTAATAAGTTGATCCCATCATATTGGTGATGGGAAGGCTGGGAAGGCTCCATTAAGAGCCTTGTTGCCTCAGTGGTGATCCCTCTGGACTGGTCCTCGACCAGCTTCGGGGCCATTGCAGGGTCGGCGTTCGATCCCCGATGGTACGTGAGGTCAGGGGTTTGCGCTCTCATAACACAACCATTAGGTTGCTGATGTGCACCTCACACTCATCCTGTGAGTGGAAGTATATTGTGCACTCCCATACTAATTCATCCTATGACCCGTAATATATCGTGCATCCCATACTCTCGTGAGCAATTTAGTCTTTATAATCGGTATTATTCCTAAAAAATTTCTAAAGATTTAAGACCCCATAACTCAGATATTAACAAAAGCCAACAGGTCCATTAACTTAAGATAACAACTCCAGACGCTCCCACAACCATCTTGGACCCTCTCCTTCCTCCCTGCCCCCCTCCCACGGCGAACATGGGAGGAGAAAACCATCTATTAACTTTTCTATGAGACTTATGATGCTTCTCTCTCTCTCTCTCTCTCTCTCCTCACTCACCAAGTTACCCTCACGAGTCTGTAAGATTTATGAGGGTAAGATAAACCGGGTTATGAGGAACGGGGAGCGGGTCAGTTATCGTAGGGTAAACTCGGACTTGCGAAACCCATCTATCATACACTGCAGGTTGGTTTCATTTATGGTAGTCGGCTGGTATGTGTGTGGGTGTCAGGTGTATGAGCTGGTGTATGGCAGCCAGCTGGTGTATGACAGCCAGCTGGTGTATGGCAGCCAGCTGGTGTATGGCAGCCAGCTGGTGTATGGCAGCCAGTTGGTGTATGGCAGCCAGTTGGTGTATGGCAGCCAGCTGGTGTATGGTAGCCAGCTGGTGTATGGCAGCCAGCTGGTGTATGGTAGCCAGCTGGTGTATGGTAGCCAGCTGGTGTATGGCAGCCAGCTGGTGTATGGTAGCCAGCTGGTGTATGGTAGCCAGCTGGTGTATGACAGCCAGCTGGTGTATGGTAGCCAGCTGGTGTATGGCAGCCAGCTGGTGTATGGTAGCCAGCTGGTGTATGACAGCCAGCTGGTGTATGGCAGCCAGCTGGTGTATGGTAGCCAGCTGGTGTATGGTAGCCAGCTGGTGTATGGCAGTTAGCTGGTGTATGGCAGCCAGCTGTTGTATGGTAGCCAGCTGGTGTATGGCAGCCAGCTGGTGTATGGTAGCCAGCTGGTGTATGACAGCCAGCTGGTGTATGGTAGCCAGCTGGTGTATGGTAGCCAGCTGGTGTATGGCAGCCAGCTGGTGTATGGCAGCCAGCTGGTGTATGGTAGCCAGCTGGTGTATGGCAGCCAGCTGGTGTATGGCAGCCAGCTGGTGTATGGCAGCCAGCTGGTGTATGGCAGCCAGCTGGTGTATGGCAGCCAGCTGGTGTATGGCAGCCAGCTGACATATGTTGGCTAGTTGATGCATGGGAACTTGGTGGTTACTTGTGTATATTGGTCATTTGGTGGACGGCGGCAGAGTCGAGCCCGCAGCCATTGTTGCCATGATGGGAGTTTTACCGTGAAAATTAAACCGTTTTATCTTTCAATATTTGTGTAAGTTCATTTCATTTTTTACGTGTGACATCTTCTTGTTGTTGGTGCACAGTGAAGAGTCAACCCGTTCTCGCACTTTCTTTAAGTCAATATTGACTTATTAAATAAGTGCATATGTGACATACTAATTTATTGTGAATATTTTTGTTTACCTTGAAAAGCTTCATAGAAAACACCGACCTCACCTTACCTTCTTAGTATGTTAAGATGAGCATCTTATTGCTTCGTAATTACAATTATTACTTAACCAATTATAGGTATAGGTTAAGTAATAATTGTAATTACGAAGCAATAAGATGCTCATCTTAACATACTAAGAAGGTTAGGTAAGGTCGGTGTTTTCTATGAAGCTTTTCAAGGTAAACTAAAATATTCACAATAAATTAGTATGTCACATATGCACGTATTTAATTAGTCAATATTGACTATAAGAAAGTGCGAGAACGGGTTGGAAGAGTATGGGATAACAGAAGACCTATTGGGCCACTATTAAGGATATGCTCTATGGACCTGCTGCTTGGGTGACAGCTTCTCCTCCATTATCAACCTACCCCTGGCTTTGCGCCCTGCCACTCCACACCGACAACCAGAGCGCAACGCCATAGTCTTGTATGAGTGATGGATGCCTTCCTCTAGGAAATGAGATTAAGAGGCTCTACACTATGGCAATAGAGATAAAGAGAAGAGAAGAAGGCTCTCTCCTCACTCTCCACTCACTTCATTACTAACAATCACAATCCCACGACAACCCCGTCACGCAGGGTGCAGTCGCACCTCCACAGATCTCCAGTATCATCTCTTGATACTGGTAATGGCTCAAAAGGGCCACCACTTACGGGCTATTCATGCCCGTGCCACCTTTTGGGTGGCTTAATCTTCATCAATCAATCAATCTTGGACACCACGGGAAACATCTCCCGTCACGCAGGGTGCAGTCGCACCTCCACAGATCTCCAGTATCAGCTCTTGATACTGGCAATGGCTCAAAAAGGGCCACCACTTACGGACTATTCATGCCCGTGCCACTTGTTGGGTGGCTTAATCTTCATCAATCAATCAATCCCACGGCAACACTCGCTCTTCCACCAGACACGCTACAACTCAAGACACTACGACAAACACTACAGCTCTTTACACTGAATTTTAAAATCATTAATTTGCTCATTTTTTGTTAATTTACGCCAACCTTATTGGAAAAGATGATTAGAACTTGCGCCTCTGATATTAAAGTTTACTACAGATTTTGGTGAATGTAAACTACTCTAATCTGTTCTACACTTGTTTTAGATCAATATTATCCGAGGTTTACGCCAGAGTTTCCTATCGTGGAAGTTTACCGCATCTTTATAGTGCTGCTCGAGGGTAGCGAAGCAGCTTTGGCCCGTCTTAAGGATTTCAATTATGCTTCCTCCGAAGCCTACTCTTATTAACAACAACAACAACAAAATTATGGATCGTTGGGTTAATCCCTATTGCTGTTATATGTTGTTATTCTCTGCTCTCCTTCCTTCCAGCAGTTGTTGTTATAGATTCAGCTACTCGGAACAAGTTCCAAGCAGCACGGGCTATGGTGAGCCCGTCACTTACCTGGCACAGGAGCTGGGCAAGCAGCACGGGCTATGGTGAGCCCGTAACTTCCCTGGCACAGGAGCTGGGCAAGCAGCACGGGCTATGGTGAGCCCGTAGTGGACTTACCTGGCACAGGAGCGGGGCTGTGTCCCTTCTAGCAGAAAGAACATGATATAAATATTCACTTGGGATGAGGTGATACAAGGATATGATTAAGATGAAAAAGTGAACCAGTGAAACAATGAAGACGCTATTGGGGGTTCTATCTTCTTGCTTCTGCGCTGGTTTGGGGTCTTGAAGTGGGTAGAATGTAATTATGTGTTCATTGGCTGTTGATTGCTGGTGTTGACCTTTTGAAGTGTAGTGCCTCACTGATGTCGAGTCTCTTGGTGTCGCTGTATCTGTCTATAATTTCTGTGTTGCTTGTTAAGATTTCTCAAGTGATGGTCTGGTTATGTGAGGAGATTATATGCTCCTTGATGGAGCCCTGTTGTTTGTGCATTGTTAATCGCCTAGAAAGAGACGTTGTTGTCTTGCCTATATACTGAGATCTTTGGGGCTGACAGTCCCCAAGTGGGCATGTGAAGGCATAGACGACGTAGGTTTCTTTCAAGGCGTTCTGTTTGGTGTCTGGAGAGTTCTTCATAAGTAGGCTTGCCGTCTTCTGGTTTTTGTAGAAAAGTAGTAGTTTTGTAGTTTTATATATATATATATATATATATATATATATATATATATATATATATATATATATATATATATATAAATAAACGGAAAACTCTCACCCCAGAAGTGACTCGAACCCATACTGCCAAGAGCAACGCAACTGGTGTGTACAGGACACCTTAATCTATAGGTGCGTATAGTCCTGGGGACCATTCAGGCTTGTTCGCATGCATATATATATATATATATATATATATATATATATATATATATATATATATATATATATATATATATATATATAACTGAAAACTCACACCCCAGAAGTGACTCGAACCCATACTCCCAGGAGCAACGCAACTGGTATGTACAAGACGCCTTAATCCACTTGACCATCACGACCGGACATAATGAGGTGATAGCCGAGGCTATTTGAACCACCCCACCGCCGGCACTCGGATAGTAATCTTGGTCATAGCATTTTACCAAATTCAGTTGCATATTGTCCTGGGGACCATTCAGGCTTATTCGCATTTGTGTTCCTCACGTGTGCCCCAAAGAATGAGGTGATTTGGTAAAATGCTATGCCCAAGATTACTATCCGAGTGCCGGCGGTGGGGTGGTTCAAATAGCCTCGGCTATCACCTCATTATGTCCGGTCGTGATGGTCAAGTGGATTAAGGCGTCTTGTACATACCAGTTGCGTTGCTCCTGGGAGTATGGGTTCGAGTCACTTCTGGGGTGTGAGTTTTCAGTTGCATATTGTCCTGGGGACCATTCAGGCTTATTCGCATATATATATATATATATATATATATATATATATATATATATATATATATATATATATGTCGTACCTAGTAGCCAGAACGCACTTCTCAGCCTACTATGCAAGGCCCGATTTGCCTAATAAGCCAAGTTTTCATGAATTAATGTTTTTTCGACTACCTAACCTACCTAACCTAACCTACCTTTTTTGGCTACCTAACCTAACCTAACCTACAAAGATAGGTTAGGTTAGGTTAGGTAGGGTTGGTTAGGTTCGGTCATATATCTACGTTAATTTTAACTAAAATAAAAAAAAATTGACCTCATACATAATGAAATGGGTAGCTTTATCATTTCATAAGAAAGAAATTAGAGAAAATATACTAATTCAGGAAAACTTGGCTTATTAGGCAAATCGGGCCTTGCATAGTTGGCTGAGAAGTGCGTTCTGGCTACTAGGTACGACATATATATATATATACACACACACACACACACGCTGGTATGACATGTGTGCGTAGGTGAGGTGTCAACGACCCATGTTTTTATATCAGGGTGTAGATTGAAACTATTAAGAGTATTGTAAACACAGCGGGTGTCTGGGGCACCGTCAAAGCTTTTTTATGGAAAACATTGCAAAACTTGTATGCATTTTTTTAATTTTTAGAAATAAAACAGATTGAAGGGTTTGTATATTTTGAAAAGGACAAATATTTATGGAATAATAGAGAGGGCGAGAGAGATGAGACGTTGTTATCGGCATTCAGCAAATGTTTGATCTTACAGGTAGAGAATTTTTCTTCCAAGAAACAGGTGTTTAATGTATGTAAAAACAATTCGCACGTGATCCAAGAACTGTGACAAAGGTGTCAGTAGTGGTTGTTTAACAGAAAGAAGTTTACAACTTCTTTAAATCACTCGACCACGACGAATCAAGGATGCACTCAAGGAGGGGGGCCGGGTGGGGGGGGGGGGGGAGAGATAAGGTTAGCTGCATCCTACAGGTGTGGGCACCGGCTAGGTTTCCCTCTCACCTGGGACATAGGGGAAAGGAATGGTGCCCAACCACTTAGACCGGATGATAGAGTGACTGTCTGGCTTCATGCAGGTCGGCGTTCAATCACCCTATCGTCCAAGTGGTTGGGCATCATTCCTTCCCCACCGACCCATCACAAATCCTTATGCTGACCCGCTTCCCAGTGCTATATAGTCGTGATGGCTTGGTGTTCTCTTCAGATAGTTCCCGTCGTCCTCCCCACCATTCCCCAGTCCCCTGTCCCCTTGTCCTTCCCACCACCTCTACCAATTAGTAGAATTGGCCTCTACCAATCTACCAACTCTGCCTGGCTTAAGATATATAACCTCACGGAAGCAGACTGATGTAGTTGATAGTTGACTAGAAGAATAGCCATTCAAGGGTCAACAACTGCAAACGACTGTCAATTACCTGCAAAATTCTTGAGACTGGTCTATCTTCTTGAGGTTATCTTGAGATGATTTCGGGGCTTTTAGTGTCCCCGCAGCTCGGTCCTCGACCAGGCCTCCACCCTCAGGAAGCAGCCCGTGACAGCTGACTAATACCCAGGTACCTATTTTACTGCTAGGTAACAGGGGGCATAGGGTGAAAGAAACTCTGCCCATTGTTTCTCGCCGGCGCCTGGGATCGAACCCAGGACCACAGGATCACAAGCCCAGCGTGCTGTCCGCTCGGCCGACCGGCTCTCTCGGAACACTTCCGGAACAATTGCTTCGCTGACGAGTTTTGTTCGAACCACAACGCTGTAAATGCTTTACCCACGTACTACAAATGCAAATAATCGGTAGCAGAATATAAACACCTAACCTAACCTATGCCTAAACCTGCCCAATATGCTAATATATAACAATATTCATTTATATTTGAGAAAATTCCGGTTTTGAATGAACAGCATATTAAAATTGATGAATGCGTCTTTAGGGGTCGACCGCTGGATGGAATGGACTTGGTCTTAGGACGGGTTGCCAGAGCACATATTGTATCATCTCGATAAATTGGCTGTGAAGCTTTACATGAAACCCAAGTTCGCTCCCAACCTTGAACATGCACCAGTCATGATGAGTGACTGGTTGAACAGTCACTCACCATTTGCCCGAACCCTGGACGAGGTAAAGACTGGTAGAAAACCCGTCTCCAATCTTCACCTATTCTGGTTGAACTGGTCAGTGTATCAGAGCCCTCAACCCTGGAAAGGCGTAGTCGGCTCTATTGTTATTTATGCCTCAGGCCAATTTTCTCAAGCTTCTTCACCTGACGCAACTTTGTGGATAAATATATGTTGGCAGTCACAACACAAGGCGCTCAGTAGCCTTGTTGACAACGCCATCAACGATCACATGTTTCAGAAATGACCAGCATCTGGAATGTTGCTCGCTTGGCATGTAGATTCAACCGACCATATTTGACCGATGTGCTAGAGCAACCGACCAGCTATACCACACATTTGACTCCAACTTCATACTGTACACATCGGGATTTTTAACTTAAACGTGTATCAAAAATTAAAGTTTATTCCCAATGAAAAACTGTTAAAAACTCATAAAGGCGATTAGTTTCAAGGGTCAAGCTTCAGAAGAGCCGATTTAGGATAAGAGCTCTTGGACTATAGTTTGACTGGGAACATGAGCACCTTCCTTAATGAGAGAGAGAGAGAGAGAGAGAGAGAGAGAGAGAGAGAGAGAGAGAGAGAGAGAGAGAGAGAGAGAGAGAGAGAATTATTTTGGTGCAAGTTGGGTCTAAGGACATTCAAGATTTATTCCATGCATACAACTTATAATTAAATTTAAGGCTCATGAGTTAAAAGAAGAAAAAAATTAATTATCGGAAACTTCTGCGCGTGAATACTCGTTCACACACGTCTGATGAACTTATGAACTACGTTCCACCGGCATTAACCCCTGCCCGAGTGAACGGCCTGATGTGAACTCCTGGGCATGAGCCCCTACTGGAGGGAACGATCGACCATGAACCACTGGTATGTTTCGCTGCGTTCATGCGCATGAGTGGAGGTTCATGCGTAACCCCTGGCATGAACTCCTGGTGGAGTGAACGCAGCTATACACGGAGGAAGAGGAGGAGGAGGAGCAAGCACTTCCCTGGTGCGTTCTTTTGCAATTCAACAAAAAATTAAAACCAATGTGAAGTTTCAAGTCTGCCAATTAGAATATCATTTGCTGAAGGTGGAAATGTTGAGAACCAGTGAATGACAAAGAGAGAGACAGTGACAGACTGACAGAGACAGACAGACCGAGAGACAGAGAGACAGAGAGACAGAGACATTAATTCCGCTGCAACTGCGTTACATTCTACCACTATTGCTTCCATTTTGAATGTCAACAATGTTAGTTATCTCTTGTGCTTGCGTGTATGAGTGAGCACATCACACACGCGAGAGTGAGTCCCTGGCATGGCATCTTGCAAGGCTGGATTGCAGTTTGATACATGCAACACTGGGTGGGATACCCGGCGGTGCCCGGGTCCATTCGGACACCGCAGATACGTGTCTCTATTTATGTCTATGAATCTGTCTGTCAGAAAAGTCATCCTCGTGACCCAGACCATCACCAGAGACATCTTGACAAGCAACACTGAAATAATCGACAGATATAACGACAGCAAGAGACTCGACATCAGCGAGGCACTATATATTCAGAAGCCCAGACCAGCAATCAACAACCAGCTAACACATAATTAGATTCTACCCACTTCAAGACCCAGAGCCAACGCAGACACAGCATCCAATGGCCCTACTAATACCCTCTGATCCATTTATTCATTGACACCCCTTGATCCATTTTTTCATTTATATATTTAATACCCCCTTGTTATGGCATTCATCCTCCACCTCATCCAAAGAGTATATAATTCGATGTATAACACAGTAAAAGTGTCTTTGAAAGTGTAAGGTGTACCTTGCGAAACGCATCCCCAGGCGTCAGATTAGAGAAAAGTGTAAAAATGAACTTTGGAGAGTTAATTTTTCAACTTCCATTGACAGTGAAGAAAAACGTAAGAAATATTGAGAAGATTCGTGTTAGAATCATTAATCTAACCCTTTCGGTCATACTCAACAAGAATATGCAAGAAAGGCTGCTACCAAAATATACTTATATATATAAATGTGTGTGTGTGTGTGTGTGTGTGTGTGTGTGTGTGTGTGTGTGTGTGTGTGTATGTGTATGTGTGTGTGTGTGTGTGTGTGTGTGTGTGTGTGTGTGTGTGTGTGTGTGTGCGCGCGCGCATGTATGCGTGTTTAATATATGTATAATGTCATTGATTAGGAGCGTTTTCTGTGTACTAGAAATAGACGAGAATTACGACAAACTGCCTAACGACTCATGTTGCAAATTTGCTTTCATGGGAAGATTCGTGAAAAGTCTGTCGTTTTTATGTGGAGAATAATTTTTTGTTATTTGTTTACAATGGATGAAAATTGCGAGGACCCAAATGTACAAGAAATGGCTCACGATGATTCATTTGCCACGTAAGTTTGCTTCCCCGTTTTGTTCAGCGGTTTGAGGAAGGGCGCGAGAGAGAGAGAGAGAGAGAGAGAGAGAGAGAGAGAGAGAGAGAGAGAGAGAGAGAGAGAGAGAGAGAGAGAGAGAGAGAGAGAGAGAGATCCCAGGCGGGTCCTTACACCTTGCTTTACTAGTGAGCTAAAGTGCGTAGTTATGGAAGGCTTTTTATCATGGAGAGGTGGTCAGTTAGCTGAGAGGAGCCAACATGTTATGGAAGTCCTGCCCATACCTATCTCCTTGGAGGAGACCAGGTGCCTCTCATCTCCTTCTCTCTCTCTCTCTCTCTCTCTCTCTCTCTCTCTCTCTCTCTCTCTCTCTCTCTCTCTCTCTCTCTCTCTCTCTCTCTCTCTGTGTTCTTACCTAGGTCAACTTGCAGGGTCGAGCTTCAGCTCACTGGAGCGGCCTTTCGAACCATTTCAAGTTTAAAGCAATGATTTTATGCTGTAACTCTTGTTATATATAAATTTAAATGAGTCTATCGATTAGGTATAAATACCCTATTCATTTAACAGTTCAGTGACAGTTCTAAGATCGAAGAATTGGTCTCGCGTAGATTGTATATGGCACTCTGAAGGCTTCTTTGTGAAAGGCCACATGGACGTGTGCCACTCTGGCATGTGGCGATGATGTTGATCTTCTAATGGCTGCCTCTGGCATTAGATTGGTGGCTATCTTTGTCATGGGATTTCTTCCTTCTGGTGTGTGTGTGTGTGTGTGTGTGTGTGTGTGTGTGTGTGTGTGTGTGTGTGTGTGTGTGTGTGTGTGTGTGTGTGTGTGTGTGTGTGTACACGTCCAGATCACCCCTCCTCCGCCTCTCTATCCCTTCTTTCTCTCTTCCTTTACGTCTCCTGTGTTTGTCTCCTTTGTCTTCTCTCATATAATTCTCCATCCCTCGCTTGCGCCCTTATGTTATTCTCTCTCTCTCTCTCTCTCTCTCTCTCTCTCTCTCTCTCATTCCTTTTATCATCATTCTCTCTTTCCGTCTCCCTCTCACCTTCCCCCCCTTCAAGGCACACAAGAAAATTTAAGGATCTTTATTGCTCCAGTCCGTCTACCCGCTCCAACTATTTCTTCAAAAGTTTTCACATGCAAATTCACACGTCGTACCCAGGCGCACACAAGTAGCTGCGATTCTTACTCTCTTAAATAAATCCGGGAGATTATTCGCTTCCCATGCTTGTAATCGCCAAATTATACAGCGCCACTCCAGTTTTGGGAACTGGTATATTTCAATAATTTCTGCTAATTGTCTGTGCCCCGAACGCTTGTTGACGCTGAGTTCAAGTTTGTTGAGAGCCGAATGAGTTCGTAAGTTGCTGTCTGAAGTCGCCTCTTTTAGATACTTATAAGATAATCTTGCATCTATTTTTCTCAGGATTAGAGCCGGAAAAAGTTCACAGAGTTATCATCATTACTCGCGTTACAAAGCCTTTTATTTCCTGTAACTGTGTTATCAACCATCTAAGATGCTGAGACCACTGACAAACTTCTTCTTCTCTCGTAATAAGGAAACAATATTTTGCCAAAGTTGACTAGAATGTCTCTTGGCAAAGTTGAGACGCGAAACATGTTATTTGCTATTTTTAATCTTGCTGGAGTAAAAAAAAAAAGTTGAATAAACACCCCATCTCCCACCCAAAAAAATATTAATTAAACAATTGTAAACAAATATAATTGGAAAAACTTGGCGAAAAGCAAAAACTATAACCTCGTCTGTCGACCTATCCGGAAACGTGTGTTTGTTCTCACCTAAATGAGGTTATACCATCAAACTCTAGCTCCTGGCCCTCGCCTTAACCTCCGTCGATGCTCTATCGCAGAAACTCATCAGCATCCCGATTCTTATCACAATCTTGAAACTATTTAAAGCATCTGCACTTATTATATTCATTAAGTTCATTTGTTGTTATCTTGAGATGATTTCGGGGCCTTTTAGTGTCCCCGCGGCCCGGTCCTCGACCAGGCCTCCACCCCCAGGAAGCAGCCCGTGACAGCTGACTAACACGGGCAATAAAATACAATATTTTACTGCTAGGTAACAGGGGCATAGGGTAAAAGAAACTCTGCCCATTGTTTCTCGCCGGCACCTGAGATCGAACCCAGGACCACAAGTCCAGCGTTCTGTCCGCTCGGCCGACCGGCTCCTTTGTGTTGACTATCCTTATGGTCTATGTTGCAAGCAGTGCCGGGCGGCGGTGCCAGCGACCAGGTGTGGCACGTCTCCTGTCCTGCAAGTTACTGTCCCAGTATTAGTCCCAGGGCAGGACGCCAGGAGGGGGGGGGGGGTTACTTCAGGGCATCACATTAAGGGCTGTGTGTTGCAGCCCAAGGCACAAGATTAACTATAAAACACACCATGGAAAACCTCAGAACACACCATGGAACAACTATCAAATACATCATGGAACTCAAAAATGATATCATAGAAAAACTTCAAAATACATCATGGAGCAATAAAAAATACACCATGGAATAACTATCAAATACATCATGGAACTCAAAAATGACATCATAGAACAACTTCAGAATACATCATGGAGCAATAAAAAATACACCATGGAATAACTATCAAATACATTATGGAACTCAAAAATGACATCATAGAACAACTTCAGAATACATCATGGAGCAATAAAAAAATACATCATGGAACAATACAAAATACATCATGGCACAACTAAAAAATACACAAAAGAATACAGAATTCTGTTCCCTCCACAACCCTCTTGTGAAATGAACATCATGGCAAGTGTTCCTCCGCACCTCTGTTCATCATCATTGAACAATACAATGATGTTCCTTCAAGAACTGTCTCTAGAGCCTTATCTCGACCATTTACACTTCTCCAAGCTTATAAACAAAACAAATATGTAACATTTGAGTAAACGCGACGATCTACCGTCTCTTTAATGCAAATATCTGCTGTCGGGGGTGCTCAAAGAGTTTAATATATACCAGGGCAGGATGAGAGGAGTCTTATCAAGGGAGGCAAACAAGCCCGATCGGTACGGACTCCTTCGCCTCCTCCTCGCTTGGCGGATGGATGCCGGGTACTGAACTGACACTACCTCTTGTGCTCACATCACACGATACCAGCACAACCCAAGTGACACACACACACACACACACACACACACACACACACACACACACACACACACACACACACACACACACACACACACACACATATATACACACCGTTCAGGAGTCGCAGTCCATGGATCAGGGTTATTGTTATAGAGTCAGCTACTCGGAACAAGTTCCAAGTAGCACGGTCTATGGTGAGCCCGTAGCTTACCTGGCACAGGAGCGGGGCAAATAGCACGGGCTCTGGTGAGCCCGTAGTGGACTTACCTGGCACAGGAGCGGTGCTGTGTGTCTCCATGGACCTGGGTTCGATTCCTTCTTCTATACCTTTCTTTCCCCCCCCCCACTCATCTTCACCACTCTCTCTCAACATCCTCCTCTCACACCTCTCCCTCTTCTTCCCTCCTTCCCCACACCATCCTACCTCTATCCTCCTATCCAATTCCCCACTCCTCTACCCCCTCCTGCCTCACCTCCTCCCAAAATCTACACCTATCTCCTTCCTTCTCCTCCAACATTTTCTATCACCTCTCCATTCTTCACAAAATCTCTTCTACTCTCTTCCTCTTCGTACCCCTTAAAGGTTGGAAGCCAGATGCTTGACGGTAGCCTCACCCAAGTTTTCAAGATGACACATAGGTGGTATGGGAGTGTCATTCCTTTCTTTTAAGAATTATCGTCTTCAATGCCGACCCTCTGCGATTTTCATGGCATGAAATCGCTTTTTGTTAGCCGTAAGTAATATTACATTTTCATAGAGAGAGAGAGAGAGAGAGAGAGAGAGAGAGAGAGAGAGAGAGAGAGAGAGAGAGAGAGAGAGAGAGAGAGAGAGAGAGAGAGTGAGAGCGAGCGTAAGGAACAGATATTGCTCCAACAGCTAACATAACCCTCCATAACCCTACATAAGCAACACCATAGAGATATAATATATAAACACCTTCGCTGCCACCACTCTGACTTGTAATTAATATTTTGTACAATATTTTCCGAATGCAGGGAACTGGGAGTGAGATAAGGGAAAAATACGCCATAATATCCTGGTGGTTACGGGTGAGCAAGGCGCCAGGGCTCCGTCGGGGACCTTTCAGCTCCAATAACACCCAACAGCGCCGTTAACACAGCAGAGCGCGGGAAATTCAAACCATTTGGAAAATGGCGTGGACAAATGTATTATTACACAGCAGAATATACATATATATAGTAGTTTACTCAGCACAAACTACTTGTGTCAGTCAAGGTGAATTGTATAACATGTTGAATTCAAAATAAATATATTAATTGTATTATCAATTAACATGTTATCAAATTGGTTTTACCACGTAACACCTTCACGAGACAGCTAAACGAACTCCCTAACATGAACAACCAGCTAAAACACGTCATAACGCCACGCAAGAGCAACTCTACACACACACACACACACACACACACACACACACACACACACACACACACACACACACACACACACACACACACACGGAGTCCAGGTCTGGGAGCGGCCCGTCCAGAACATAGCCCGCGAAACGCGTCTCAATAAACAATAACAAAGGAGACGAGAAGGAACGCACCCGCGCCAAAAATGGCCGCTGGCAGCCAGGATTACCACCAGCAAGACTCAGATACGCTTGTCGTGAATTATCTAGCGTGAACTCGCGGTCATGGTCTTTTTAGCGCCTTAATATTACACGCTGCGCCATCACATCCTCCGACATGACCGCTCACGGCAATGAAAACATTCAGGAATCCCGGTGGCGCTCCTGGCCGCGTTCAATTTCTGCTTTGATGCTCCATTTTGGAACCCAAAGCAGCTTCGTTTCTCGATAATAACATCGTTGCTGCTGCAGGTACTACAGCAGCATTTGCAACAAAACTGGCTTCCGTAGAAAATGCTTTTGAGGCAAACGCCGCTGTGAAAAACATTATGGACTTAGGTTTTTAATTTGTTATTTCAGAGAAAGGATATTTCAGTTTAAAATGAATGCAAGTTTGTGTCTTTGTCAGTTCTGTAGGTGAGTGTGTCCTGGTCAGTTCTGTAGGTGAGTGTGTCCTGGTCAGTTCTGTAGGTGAGTGTGTTCTGGGTCAGTACTGTAGGTGAGTGTGTCCTGGTCAGTTCTGTAGGTGAGTGTGTTCTGGTCAGTTCTGTAGGTGAGTGTGTTCTGGTCAGTACTGTAGGTGAGTGTGTTCTGGGTCAGTACTGTAGGTGAGTGTGTTCTGGGTCAGTACTGTAGGTGAGTGTGTCTTGGTCAGTACTGTAGGTGAGTGTGTCTTGGTCAGTACTGTAGGTGAGTGTGTTCTGGGTCAGTACTGTAGGTGAGTGTGTCTTGGTCAGTACTGTAGGTGAGTGTGTCTTGGTCAGTACTGTAGGTGAGTGTGTCTTGGTCAGTACTGTAGGTGAGTGTGTTCTGGGTCAGTACTGTAGGTGAGTGTGTCTTGGTCAGTACTGTAGGTGAGTGTGTCCTGGTCAGTACTGTAGGTAAGTATGTCCTGGTCAGTACTGTAGGTGAGTATGTTCTGGGTCAGTACTGTAGGTGAGTGTGTTCTGGGTCAGTACTGTAGGTGAGTGTGTCCTGGGTCAGTACTGTAGGTGAGTGTGTTCTGGGTCAGTACTGTAGGTGAGTGTGTCCTGGTCAGTACTGTAGGTGAGTGTGTTCTGGGTCAGTACTGTAGGTGAGTGTGTTCTGGTCAGTACTGTAGGTGAGTGTGTCCTGGTCAGTACTGTAGGTGAGTGTGTCCTGGTCAGTACTGTAGGTGAGTGTGTCCTGGTGAGTACTGTAGGTGAGTGTGTTCTGGGTCAGTACTGTAGGTGAGTGTGTTCTGGGTCAGTACTGTAGGTGAGTGTGTTCTGGGTCAGTACTGTAGGTGAGTGTGTCCTGGTCAGTACTGTAGGTGAGTGTGTCCTGGTCAGTACTGTAGGTGAGTGTGTCCTGGTCAGTACTGTAGGTGAGTGTGTCCTGGTCAGTACTGTAGGTGAGTGTGTCTTGGTGAGTACTGTAGGTGAGTGTGTCCTGGTCAGTACTGTAGGTGAGTGTGTCCTGGTCAGTACTGTAGGTGAGTGTGTCTTGATGAGTACTGTAGGTGAGTGTGTCTTGGTGAGTACTGTAGGTGAGTGTGTCCTGGTCAGTACTGTAGGTGAGTGTGTCCTGGTGAGTACTGTAGGTGAGTGTGTCCTGGTGAGTACTGTGAGTGTGTCCTGGTCAGTACTGTAGGTGAGTGTGTCTTGGTGAGTACTGTAGGTGAGTGTGTCCTGGTCAGTACTGTAGGTGAGTGTGTCCTGGTCAGTACTGTAGGTGAGTGTGTCCTGGTGAGTACTGTAGGGGAGTGTGTCCTGGTCAGTACTGTAGGTGAGTGTGACCTGGTCAGTACTGTAGGTGAGTGTGTCCTGGTCAATACTATAGCTGAGTGTGTCCTGGTCAGTCCTGTAGGGGAGTGTGTCCTGGTCAATACTATAGCTGAGTGTGTCCTGGTCAATACTGTAGGGGAGTGTGTCCTGGTCAGTACTGTAGGGGAGTGTGTCCTGGTCAGTACTGTAGCTGAGTGTGTCCTGGTCAATACTGTTGGTGAGTGTGTCCTGGCAATACTATAGCTGAGTGTGTCCTGGTCAATAATATAGCTGAGAGTGTCCTGGTCAGTCCTGCAACACTGTGTGGTCAGTACTATACCTGTCACCTGGTAAATACTGCAGAACAGTGTTGGACAACATAGTCATCTAGTAAAGCTGACAATATTCCCCGGTCAATACTATAACGCCCAGAGGCAGAGCAGAGCATCACCATGTCAAAAGGGCAACGCACCTCTCACCTGTTGAACAACGTTGCTTTACATTGTTTACATTTGTAGATTCCAAAGGCCAGAAAAAACAGAAAATGTGAAATTTTCACATTTACAAAGTAAATACAGTGAAATACAGTGAATACAGTGAAAGTACAGTGAAATTGTGAAATAAAATTGGGACATGGGCAGAGGCGGCAAGGTGCCTTGTATCAAGAGCAAGCATTAAGGCTAACTAAATGGCACTAAATGGCACTTAGGAAAAAGGCTAGGGAGACAGGATAGGGGTTGGGATGAGAGGACGGAGTGGAAGCAACATTGTCTAACCACCTGTACTATCGGGAATGGGATAGTAAGGCTGAAACAAGCCAGCCTGTTGCTCTAACGACTAGCCCAAGTGCTTGGATGAGATCAAAAGGTGATTATGAGCATTCTAATTCCTTTAAGCCAATATATATATATATATATATATATATATATATATATATATATATATATATATATATATATATATATATATATATATATATATATATATATATATGTCGTACCTAGTAGCCAGAACGCACTTCTCGGCCTACTATGCAAGGCCCGATTTGCCTAATAAGCCAAGTTTTCCTGAATTAATATATTTTCATTAATTTTTTTCTTATGAAATGATAAAGCTACCCATTTCATTATGTATGAGGTCAAATTTTTTTTATGGGAGTTAAAATTAACGTAGATATATGACCGAACCTAACCAACCCTACCTAACCTAACCTAACCTATCTTTATAGGTTAGGTTAGGTTAGGTAGCCGAAAAAGTTAGGTTAGGTTAGGTTAGGTTAGGTAGGTTAGGTAGTCGAAAAACAATTAATTCATGAAAACTTGACTTATTAGGCAAATCGGGCCTTGCATAGTAGGCTGAGAAGTGCGTTCTGGCTACTAGGTACGACATATATATATATATATAATGGCATAAGTCCAACACCAAATGAAAGACTTAATGTTATCATTCAACTTTATCAAGCCTTAACAACTTTCGACTTGGGTTATGCAACAAAAGTTTGGGGCACCGTACTATGCAATTTATGTAAATAATGTTGAAAGTATACATAGAAGGATAACTAAGTTTATCCCGGGCATTTAGGAGACTTCATTGTGATTACACACTACGATAATCATATTCACTTTCTTTATAGTTTAGAAAGTTGTATTGATGTTAGAGTTGTTTGGGGGAAGTGCATCGGTGAGCACTTGAGTGGGAGTGGTCGGTAAGTGCTTGAGTGGGAGTGGTCGGTAAGTGCTTGAGTGGGAGTGGTCGGTAAGTGCTTGAGTGGGAGTAGTTTGATAAGTACACGTGTGGGATTGTCAGCACAGTACATGAATATGATTGTCAGCACAGTACATTAATATGATTGGCAGCACAGTACATGAATATGATTGGCAGCACAGTACATGAATATGACTGGTACACGACTGGCAGTCGTTGGATATAAACTGCTGCCTCGCACTGCCTACTGGACCTTCTGCAGTTACCTTTGATCTGAGTTCAATATACACTGGCATTTCTGCACCGACTGCAAGTCCTTGTGTCAGAACATGCAACACTCTCTCACTGGTATATTTATGCTTGTATCAGTTCACTCAGCACAAACCCAACGAAGGAGGAACAATCAGAAATCACCAAATTGAACAGGGAAACAAGCATAACAAAATAACAGTGACACAAACGGATGAAAACGAGTGAGAAATAACGAACCAGGAAGGTACTCTGGCTAGCTTTCTCAATGAACACAATCTGAAATTCAAAAGGAGATAAATTCTAATCTTTCTTTCCAGTATTATCAAACACCAGCCTGACGAGAGACCACAAAGCCTGTGTGCACTGCCTCCGATTCGCTCTCTCTCTCTGGAAGTAGTGATTTTCATTGTCTATGCCTCGCCAGAGGTCGCAGTGCAGGGGGGGGGGGGGGAGGGGAGGGGGTGGCGACATCTTTATGGCAGAAGTTAAAGGGCACATAATTACCTAATTTCCCCAAGTCATCCATTAGGCTTATTCAATTGCCTGGCACTGATAGAAGGGGGGGTGGGGGACTCTATCAGCTCGGACGAGTGTCAATCACTCACTAAGGTTACCTTGAGATGGTTTCGGGGCTTAGCGTCCCCGCGGCCCGGTCGTCGAAGGTGCATGTAATCATGGCCCTCTACTCTCTAAGATCACTCCCAGAGTACACTGAAAATCTTCGAAATAAAAAAGTGATGAACACGTAACTTAACAATCATTGGTATGTTAAACATAAGACAAAGTCAAATTACAGATCCGTACTTACAAGTTTGTTATTTACAAAATACAAAGAAAAGTTTGAAAATTATCTTTACATTCAAAAATTAACATTTTGTTTAATCTTGAATGACTAAGGCAACAGCATATGTAAACAGAGTCAGCGTATAACTGGAACGCGCTTAAGACAGTCACACACATATAACTGGCCTTTATACAGACCTGTCTGACCCTAGTATCTTAGACCTTTCAGATCTCTCTCACCTCTCCCTCCTGGGTCTCGTAGATCTCTCACACTTTAATATCCAAGAGCTCTCACACAAAAACTTATTAATAAATACTCAAATATATATATAAGTGAAAATTAGCGGTAAGTTAATTCATGAAATATGAACATCTTCTGTAATGGGTGAGTATATTGACATATTTGGTCCTGCAGTTCCGAGCTGTGAGGTTTCCGACTTCGCATTTCCGACCGTCAGTTGTCTATAATAATGACTTCCGACCAATTTTCTCTGTCACACACACACACACACACACACACACACACACACACACACACACACACACACACACACACACACACATTGTTGACATCACTACATGTATGAACGCCAAGAGCTCACCTCTCGGCACTTGCCTCTAATTACACCATCAAAACACACTTATTTTACACACTTCTCCCAGTGGTATGACATATTTTTTCCATCGAAGTCACAGTTAAACTGTTGACGCTCTTGTGGGGGAAAGAATGTCATCGCTTCTGTGTATTAAAAAGGTGGGCATGTTTTATTCTTGGGTGACAAGTTCAAGTATGTTTATTGAGACAAGAAAAAAATACATCTCAAAGAGATAGAGTAGCTTAGGCTATTTCAATCCCCCCCCCCTATTATTGGGTGATTGTATACTCCGACACTCCCATGTCTGTTACAATTAAGAAACTGATAGATTCTCGAGTATATCTAGACATTATATAAATATATCTAGGGGTTCCGTCTGAAAGACTTTGAAGAGTGGTGTTAAACGAACTCTTCCACAAGAGAATAACATGAAAATGATCTTAAAATTTATTGCCAAGTGGCTAAGAGAACCTAAAGGCCAATCAGGAACCAATGTTCCTGATTGGCCAATATGAGATACAACCCCTTGAACCAAGAGAACATTTGCGACAAGAACATAACACTGTTTACAAACACAAGCTGCAAAATATGAATGGAACTTAGAAGTTCAATAAAGATGAACGGTTCAAAATATCGTTCAAAGAAATGCCTGAAGGTAAAAGGCTACAGGAAGCGCATTCTATTAAGTTATCAAAGACAAATTAACAAATAAATTCCTCAGTTCTCCAGTAACTTGTGTCGATAATTATATCCCCTGAAAAGTAATATTTTTTTTTATCAAAAAAGGGAAAATACTGTAAGAACTTTTAATGAAGAAATTCCTTTCAGATCCTAAATGTCGTCTTAGTGACGTATAACGCAACACCTTGCAACGTAACACCTTGCAACGCAACACCTTGCAACGCAACGTCTTGCAACGCAACACTAAGGCAGTCTTCAGCAAGACGTCCATAAATGCGCCCAGATGAATTTTCGTGGTGACCTGATGGGTGATTTCTCTTCCCGCTTTCCTGATTGGCTGATATCGAGCAGTTATAAAGGAACTTGCGAGGAGAAAACTTAAGCCAATACGACTAGAGAGCACTTGGAAGGAGACATGAGGACAAGCAGCTGTGATAGGTTGCAGGGAAGGAATGGTGCCTGGACCATCGGGGATCGAACTTGGACCCAATATCATACAGGACCTTCGTTATACCAATGAGTCCAAGCTAGTAATCGTTTGGTACATAACGCGAGCGCGCGCTCACTCGCGCGCTCTCTCTCTCTTTCTGTTATAAGTATTGTAATGGGGTATGTTTGTTAGAAATGCTATCACCGATATCTTTCTCCTTTGCGCCATCTTTCCAGTACCTTTATCCGCCTTTTCCCTTTCTTGTGTAAATGTTACAAATGCCATTTACCACTTTCCTTCTCTTAAGCCACTTGGGCTGGACGGTACAGCGACGGTCTCGCTTCATGCAGGTCGGTGTTCAATCCCCGACCGTCCAAGTGGTTGTGGCCACCATTCCTTTCCTCCCGTCCCATCCCAAATCCTTATCCTGACCCCTTCGCAGTGCTATATAGTCGTAATGACTTGGCGCTTTCCCCCCTGATAGTTCCCTTCCCCTTTCCTTCTCTTATATCTCACTCCCGCGGTTTCTAAACTGGTCCCTCTGTCCCCTTTTCATAACCATGTTTTCTCTTCCCCGTATCTCCCTATCCGTTGTTTAGCTACTTCTACTCCCCTGTTTATCTCCCATATTGTTAACTCCCTATCTTTCATCTCCATCATCAGCTTCTTCCCATTTCTCCCTTCATTATCAGCTTCCCGAATGTTTTTAATTGTTATCTACTTTTCTTGGCTTCCTTTAATGACCCTCCACCTCTCTTCATACTCTCCTCTACTGCTCTTCACCTTCCATTCTTACCCAGGATAATAGCGTCTTGCGCTCTCACACTAAGCTTTGACGCTGTGTCACACTTGTTTATGTCTCAACTCTGGTCAATATGACTTGCTTCATATGTGGTCAATATGACTTGCTTCATATGTGGTCAATATGACTTGCTTCATATTGACTCTGTGGTCAATATGAAGTGCTCTCTGACTCTCCCATCACCATCTCCTTACACCAAAGGTATCATGTTTATAATTGTATATATCACTACAATATATTAAGAGTAGTGGCACTCAAAGAGTGACTTGAAGAGCAGGTCAAATCCTTGAGAAGCAGCCATGAAGAAATGATGGCACTGGAGGACGCTGCTTGAGCCAGGAGCGGCAGTAACAAGCAGGTTGATCCATGATCCTGATTCAGCCTATATAGCTCCATTCTCGTCTCTACCTCGGGACGCCAAGTGGCTCTTCACGGGGCTCGGCTTAGCGTACCTGAAGGGGGCGAAGGGCCGCTGCCCCCCTGGCAAACTGGCTCAAGTGGTTGTTTGTGGGCTCTTGCCAGTGCTTGAGCGGTAGTGGTGGTCTGGGGGAGTGCTGAAGGGAGAAACACAACTCCTTCAGAGAGAAGTCTCGCGTGTGTGTTTCCTTTGAGAATTTCCCTAAGACTCGTTACCAGCTCCTTGTAGGGCTGCTGACCCCCTCACACACAAGCGACAACGTGACGACTGTCCCCAGTGAGTGGCAGCTGTTAGCTGTTGCCATTAACACAAGTGCTTCCCCCGTCTCCTTACTCCAGTGCCAACGACTTCAACCTCCAGTGCAGAAAGCACTGAATTTAGCACCGCTTCACCGCAATTCACATACAGCACCGCTCCTGTGCCAGGTAAGTTACGGGGTCACCATAGCCCGTGCTACTTGCCCCGCTCCTGTGCCAGGTAAGTTACGGGGTCACCATAGCCCGTGCTACTTGCCCCGCTCCTGTGCCAGGTAAGTTACGGGCTCACCATAGCCCGTGCTACTTGCCCCGCTCCTGTGCCAGGTAAGTTACGGGCTCACCATAGCCCGTGCTACTTGCCCAGCTCCTGTGCCAGATAAGTTACGGGCTCACCATAGCCCGTGCTACTTGGAACTTGTTCCGAGTAGCTGAATCTATAACAACAACAACTGAATTCATTGGTACATAAGATTCAATATCAACAAGTCCAAATTTGTACATAACAAGAGGATCTACGCCTATACAGGATCTGTAAATTCAGTTTAAACACAACCAAACTACTTAACCCAAACTAAGCCTAAGTTTTTTTTATACAGTTGGATCTATTAACTTAGATGCTTAGATTATGTGTACTTTTATTACATGTACAATATTACACTTTTGTATCAATATTTAACAATATTTAAATAAAAGCTGAAGTCACCCTCGCTATAGCAAAATCGTACACAGTAAAAATAATGTAGAATTCTCAGCTTATATATATATATATATATATATATATATATATATATAAATATATATATATATATATATATATATATATATATTATATATATATATATTATATATATATATTATATATATATATTATATATATATATTATATATATATATTATATATATATATTATATATATATATATATATATATATATATATATATATATATATATATAATCAATTATCCTTAATCAACATAATGTACAGCTGGTGAAATTTAGAAAAAAAAATTATTTCGGAAAATTCACTCCCGGGCTCGGACGGTTATACTCCAAGGTTCAAGCGAGTATACTAACGAGCTAGAGCAGGAGGCCTAATCGACGACCGGGCCGCGGGGTCGCTAAGCCCCGAAATCACCTCAAGGTAACCTCTTCTGGCATCTGGGCTCACGACCAGTGACAGACACCTTTAGCGCAGTGTTCAGTATCTAAGTCCACTACGGGGTCACCATAGCCCGTGCTACTTGCAACTTTTGGTTCCCAGTGTCTGAATCTTAAAACAACAATAACGTCTCGGGTATACTCCACCGCAACCACGTCTCAGGTATAACACAGCACCGCTATCACTTCTCGGGTATACCCCACCGGCAGGCTTAAGAGGCCAGTAGTATGCTACAATGTATACCACATATCGCTGCCGCTGGTCGCCGGTGGACGTTATCACAGTAATTATTGTCAGTTGCAGCTGTTGAGATGCTGCAATGTGTGTGTGTGTGTGTGTGTGTGTGTGTGTGTGTGTGTGTGTGTGTGTGTGTGTGTGTGTGTGTGTGTGTGTGTGTGTATGTGTATGTGTGTATGTGTATGTGTGTATGTATGTGTGTGTGTGTGTGTGTATGTGTGTGTGTGTGTGTGTGAGTGTGTGTGTGTGTGTGAGAGTATATATATATATCAGACCACGGAGGAAAAATGAAACAGGAAATTTCCTTAAGTACTTTCGTATATTAAATACATCTTCAGAAGGTCTTCACCTTCTGAAGATGTATTTAATATACGAAAGTACTTAAGGAAATTTCCTGTTTCATTTTTCCTCCGTGGTCTGACATTGTCACATTCTTAATCACGTGTTTATTTTCGTGATATACACACATATATATGTGTGTGTGTGTGTGTGTGTGTGTGTGTGTGTGTGTGTGTGTGTGTGTGTGTGTGTGTGTGTGCCCGCGCGCGTGTGTGTGTGAACAAGCAACGCGGACGATTGGAGTAGGGCAGGTGTTTGGGAGTAGCGAAGATAATTATCTTGAAGAGGTATCTGAGCCAGCCTCCTCATCTCCCAGCGCACTTAGTGATAATGGCGCCTTCCTCAGCATCTCAAGACACCGCGGGATAACCGGTTATATCCCATCTCCCAGGATTCCTCCCCACCGTAATCTCCTACTGATGCTGAGGCCATCAGGAAAACAATCAGGAATGCAAATCAATGTCTCATACTGTACTTCGCTGTTTTCACTCTCACAGTATGAGTTCTTGGAGGAAAACAACAGTACATGGCGCTGGCAACATAGCAGTGTACCTTTCGAAACCTTATTTGACTTGTACATTGCACAACATAAACTCAGGGTTGAATTGCAAGTCTTTCATTAATGCTCCTGACACTGCCTATACTCTCTAACTGTTCCGTAGATTTTTACCCGTATTTGCCCTGCCAAGATATATATGCAACTTCTGTCTTGGATCGTGCAATAGGTATCTTCATCGGTTCTAGCGCTATGGAAGATGATAGCATTGAGATCTATTGCTATTACTAATAATTAGTACTTGAAAAATAGTAATACATTTTTTTTGATGATTTTGCAATGAAATGTTAACATTGAGTGTTATGTATCTCGGGGTTTTCTGCGTATTTTATTATTATTTTTTATTTCACTCGTTCCCTGCAACACACTTTTCCGAATTATGTGATATTTAAATTCGCAAAAATTCGGACACTCTTTTTCCAATTTAGATTTGGTCATCCACAAAATGTGATAAAATAGCGTACATTTCCCATTTTACAATCGAATAAACTTAAATGAACTTAAAAATCGAATACTTTTATCAATCTGAAATAAGTCTTTGATCGCAAAAAAAGGCTTAAACGTACGAGTTGTATTGCAGGAGTGATTCAAGATGATACAAAAGATTATTGATGTATTTGTGTAGGTGATTGAATATATATGTGTATGTATATATATATATATATTATATATATATATTATATATATATATATATATATATATATATATATATATATATATATATATATATATATATATATATATATATATATATATACACACACATGTATGAGTGTGTGAACATGT
>NC_091158.1:11850786-11998286 GCF_040958095.1 Procambarus clarkii
TAACACGAATCTTCTCAATATTTCTCATGTTTTTTCTTCACTGTCGAGGGTAGTTGAAAAATTAACTCTCCAAAGTTAATTTCATACTTTATTACGGTCTGACGCCTAAGGATGCGTCAGACCGTAATCTTTATTACGGCCTGACGCCTTTCGCGAGGGACCCTTTCTTAGATCATAAGGGGTCCCAGACGCTTTCCCTCCTGCGCTGCTCCCTGGAGACTCGCAGGGGACAGGACTGTAGCAGGGAGCTTCCTCTAACAATAACCAGTATTGTCCTCCATCGCCTCGGTCCCCCTATGCTGGTGGTAACTGTATAACTGGTTTACACAATGTCTTGTAGTTGGGTGGAGGAGGATGAGGCTGCGAGGACACCCACACTTGGCTCCTCACTCCAGCCTTCAACACAGGAGCAGGTGATCCCAGATGACCAAGATACTGAGTTGCAATCTGACTACAACTTGCAGATCTTCGTCCTTAGAAACTTTCCCCGGGAAGCTTCGCACGGTCACTCTAAAGGTTATTCCCGAGTTGGCGGCCTCTGAGCCCTCACAACCTTGCGAAATAACAGATTACTACCGAGACCTGGATGTATCTGCCTCCCACGACGTTATAGAGTGCAATGCCACCTGGCCCCGGCGGCAAGCGTCACTCAGACGCTCCCGCCACGTCACGTGACCTCAGGTCGCTTCCTCATTGGTCCCGGCTACCAACATGTAACCAATGGCCTGACTTCCATCCGGGAATTTCGATGTCGCCTCCTCTGAGTGATTCTGGGCGGGAAAACTCTCTCCACGGGGCGGGCCAATCCACCACCTTTGTCCAAAATGCTAGGTTCTTCCTCCCCCCCCCCCCATCAAACTTAAAACATAAATAATTTCAAAATTAGGTTTCTTGCCTCCCTCTAAGGAAGGAAGGAACTATCAGGGGGGAAGCGCCAAGCCATTACGACTATATAGTACTGGGAAGGGGTCAGGATAAGGATTTGGGATAGGACGGAGGGGTAGGAATTGTGCCCAACCACATGGACGGTCGGGGATTGAACGCCGACCTGCATGAAGCGAGACCGTCGCTCTACCGTCCAGCCCAAGTGGTTGGGTTTGCCTCCCTCTAAGCGTAGTAAAACAAATCTTGGATACGTCTACCGATGTACAGGGAAAATATGACTCTTGACAAATGGGACAAGGGTGTGTCAGGCGATGGTAACTGTAACATATATGACAATAATCTCCCACATTTATGCAACATTGCAGGTTCCAGATCTTTTAACACCGTTCAGAAGCAGACCATGAAACCTACCCGCCATATTTTAGTGTCATCGATAAATTTATTAATAATGTTGTTCAGTTCCGTATCTAAATTATTTATGTATATTGGGACCGTTGGAGATCTCGGAACACTACGCCCCGGGGCACTTGTCATGGGAACCTTTCCTTATCCTTTCCCAAGTGGTTGGGTAAGGTACTCTTCCGGTACCTTACCCAACCACT
This sequence comes from Procambarus clarkii, assembly GCF_040958095.1. Taxonomy (NCBI): domain Eukaryota; kingdom Metazoa; phylum Arthropoda; class Malacostraca; order Decapoda; family Cambaridae; genus Procambarus; species Procambarus clarkii. The sequence goes on from NC_091158.1 coordinate 11,852,274, forward strand.
TGGGCTGGACGGTAGAGCGACGGTCTCGCTCCATGCAGGTCGACGTTCAACCCCCTGACCGTTCAAGTGGTTGGGTACCATTCCTTCCCCCCCCCCGTCCAATCCCAAATCCTTATCCTGATCCCTTCCAAGTGTTATATAGTCATAATGACTTAGCGCTTTCCCCCTGATAAGTCCCTCCCCCTCTTCCGGTACCTTGACGATCCTTGTGTATAAAATACATATAAAATGTATAAAATACACGACATAAAATACACGACATATACATCTCGTGTATAAATACAGCACCAATATTTTCCGTCACTACAGATTCAAATATGTTTAAAATAAACGACAGCATATTTATTAAACGTGATCGTCCTTTTGTGAATTCATATTGTAAATCCTATATTAAGATTTTCAAGAATGATTTACATTTGCGTTTACCGCTTCCTGTAATATTCTTACAATTGATGTTAATAAACTAGACGACAATTTAAAGCAAGCGATCTATTAAAAAAAATATATATTTTTAAATTATTAAAAAATAAAAATTATAATTTAATAATTATAATTTAATTTATATATATAACTTAATTAAAAAAAATATACATTTTCTTGACTCTCAACAATTCAGGTAGAACGGTGACCGCTAAGGATTGATTCAGTACAGGTGAGAAAGACTGACAAAGGGTTTCTCTCCTGCATGACTCTAACAAAGGTCAAAAGAGAGAGAGAGAGAAGCCCTTGAAAGAGAGACCTGGAGGGAATTTGAATATACTTCGTATTGAAGTATATTTCCATGGGTATGTTGACCTGGTTTTGTATACTCGGCCAGAGCGTCACTGGTATGTTATATAACGCAGACTGTCTAGTATTATATAACTGCTAGATATGTATTGTATATGTCTCTAGCCAATGAGACGTATAGAATACTAGAGAAAACTGGATAACAGGTGAAAAAAGAAGAGTTTACAAAACGTTACCTGCCGGCTATTGTGAGACAGACACACGTGCATGCAAGCACACACACACACACACACACACACACACACACACGCACACAGTCAAGAGAGCCAGAAAGAGAGAGAGACACAGTCAGAGAGAAAGACCTGGGTGTTGATATCACGCCAGACCTGTCCCCTGAAGCCCATATCAAGCGGATAACATCAGCAGCATATGCCAGGTTGGCTAACATAAGAACGGCATTTAGACACTTGTGCAAGGAATCATTCAGAACTTTGTATAACACCTATGTCAGACTAATAGTGGAGTATGCAGCCCTAGCATGGAGTCCATATCTTGTCAAGCATAAGACTAAACTGGAAAAAGTTTAAAGGTTTGCCACCAGACTAGTACCCGGGCTGAGAGGTATGAGCTACAAGGAGAGACTACGGGAATTAAACCTCACGTCGTTAGAAGACAGAAGAGTTAGGGGAGATATGATCACCACGTACAAGATTCTCAGAGGAATCGACAGGGTTGATAAAGACAGGCTATTTAACACAAGGGGCACACGCACTAGGGGACACAGGTGGAAACTGAGTGCCCAAATGAGCCACTGAGATATTAGAAAGAATTTTTTTAGTGTCAGAGTGGTTGACAAATGGAATGCATTAGGAAGTGATGTGGTGGAGGCTGACTCCGTACACAGTTTCAAGTGTAGATATGATAGAGCCCAATAGGCTCTGGAACCTGTACACCTGTTGATTGACAGTTGAGAGGCGGGACCAAAGAGCCAGAGCTCAACCCCCGCAAGCACAAATAGGTGAGTACACACACACCAACATTTATTTATCTAGAATAAGTGGTTGTCATGGTAACTATTGCAGAAAAAAGAGAGATTAGAGGTGCTACCAACATAATACTGAAGAAGAAGAGAGAGAGAGAGAGAGAGAGAGAGAGAGAGAGAGAGAGAGAGAGAGAGAGAGGCGTGTCATGGCTACGGTTCCTTGCAGCTTCCGGGATCTTCCTCTACAGCATCACCCTTCGAACCTCGTTTACGGCGCTGTTGACATCCTCGCCCAGAAATAGAGAGGATGGTTAGCGTGGCCGGGTCCTCCCAAGGCGTGGGGAGGCACTTACCTATCAGCACTCACCTATCACTGTCTACGGGGGGATTGACTGATTGATGGAGATTAATCCACCCAAGAGGTGGCACGGGCATGAATAGCCCCTAAGTGGTAGATTTTTTTGGACTGAATGTGATCTTTGATCGTGAATACTAGAGGAGGAGTGAGGTCCAGCTGTTTATGCCTCGCCTATGAGAGAGAGAGAGAGAGAGAGAGAGAGAGAGAGAGAGAGAGAGAGAGAGAGAGAGAGAGAGAGAGAGAGAGAGAGAGAGAGACAGACAGAGAGAGAGACAGAGAGAGAGACAGAGAGAGAGAGAGAGACAGAGAGTGAGACAGAGAGAGAGACAGAGAGACAGAGAGAGAGACAGAGACAGAGAGAGAGAGAGACAGAGAGACAGAGAGAGATACAGAGAGACAGAGACAGAGACAGAGAGAGACAGAGAGAGAGAGAGAGTGACAGAGAGACAGAGACAGAGAGAGAGAGCTGTTTACACTCACCACGGAGAGGCCACAAGCACTCAAGAGCCTAGAGTGTCTCCACTTCATAATACTTTATTTTTCAACAAAGCCCAAATAATTTCCTTGCTTTCGCGTGACATTTCCAATCTCATTCACAACTTCAAGTAAATTCTTTGCTTCTCTTCCCCCTTTTCTTCCCCCTTTCTTCCCCCTTACTATCACATGCATTTTATTCATGTATTCTTCTTCCACTTTTCATCTGTCTTCTCTCGCCGCGTTTCCAATTTCTTTTCCATTTTACAATTGCAAATACACTAAATCTCTTTTAACTTCTCGTATAGCATTCTCGAAGGAAACCCTTTAGTCTATTAGTCTACGTTCCGTTGCGTAGTTTACCCATCTGTGTGCCTTTTATACGGGTCTACTTCGAGTAATTTTGATAAGACAATTCCCTTAACCCGCCAAACACACACACACCGAGACTACGACGTTCGTACAACGTTCGAACAAGTTTTAACCACTTCCTAACCAGTTATAACAACCAGGATAGCAAGTTGTAACAACGTTCTAATACGTCATAAACACGTTAAGCCAAGATGTAAAAACTTTATTACGAGTTGTAACAAGCAGAAAATAGAAACAGTTACGGTTTGTGTTTCCAGGGATTCCATATAGGCTTGCCACCCCTCGCAAAAGTTCCCAAACGTCAGGAAATTGTCGTACTAAAATGTCTTTTCGTACCAGAGGACCCTCGAATATTATGTCAGTTTCGCGAGCCGCTGCCATTTTCTTGTAAGACAGTGTTTTGTTTTTTTACCTTAGTTAAAATGTGAGTCAAAATGCGTCGTGCTATTGGGAGGACGGGTTGGAGTCGAACCATCATATGGACGTTTCCAGTGTCGAGCCGCTGAGCCAGAGTGCCATTAGTGGGTGCTTAGTGTTCAGAGGTGACGGGCGGCCAGCGTGGCCTTCCACCTGTGTGGCAACATCCCTCCCCCCCCCCATAAACAACACGTCAAACCTATGTTGTTGCTCCTACAGGTGCAACAGCTGTTCTGAGGTGTACCTGTGTGTGTGTGTGTGTGTGTGTGTGTGTGTGTGTGTGTGTGTGTGTGTGTGTGTGTGTGTGTGTGTGTGTGTGTGTGTGTGTGTGTGTGTGTCCCGACCAGACTAAGAAAATACCTATAATAACGTTGAAAGAAGGCTTAAGACTTACAGAATAAAGCTTACTTTCTCTGCAAGTTAGAACAACGAAACAAATAAATTCACAACGTTACTTACAATACTTGCCCGCCCCCCTCCCCCCTCCCTCACCCCCCCCCCCCCCTCCCCTACTAACATGACACATAAACAGACTCATGCTATGAATCCAGAACAAGTAGTTCTTCAGCAACGCCTTTGTATGCAAATGACCACTGTACCAATGACCAAGAGTACATAATCTCCCTCCCCCGTACACCCCCTTCCTCACACTCAACCCCCCCCCCCCTCACCCCCTACCCCAACTATCACCCTCCCCATCCATTCACGGGCCAGTAATTCCTATCAGGGTAGAAGATGTTGTTGTTGTTTAAGATTCGCTACCTAGAACAAAAAGTTCCAAGTAGCACGGGCTATGGTGAGCCCGTAGAACGGCTGGGTACCGTGAATGAGGCAATCTCCCAGCATCAAGTTGGCCGAGACTCATTACATTGTGACTCATCTTCACTCATTCTCCCGTTGAGCTAACCTCATATCCTCATGCGCAGCTGACTCCCTCACTTCTCACTCACTTATCCCACACGTTCGACAAATTTCCTCCTCACTCACACTAATCAGTGCTCATTCTTCACGTTAAACTGACTCTTGATGACTCTTCTATCAGCTTAACCCCACAACCCTCACTGTCATCTGTCCTCTGACTTCATACCCAACTTTCGCACGCAGTTTATTCCAAATCAAAACGATTTGGAGGTGGTGGGAAAGCGAGAAGGGAAAGAGAGGGAGGGAGGGAGAGAGAGAGAGAGAGAGAGAGAGAGAGAGAGAGAGAGAGAGAGAGAGAGAGAGAGAGAGAGAGAGAGAGAGAGAGAGAGAGAGAGAGAGAGAGAGAGCCTAGAAGGGGGGAGAAAGAAGCTAGACCCGGGCACCGCTGGTTACCCCCCAATACAGACTCAAATATTTCTCTCTCTCTCTCTCTCTCTCTCTCTCTCTCTCTCTCTCTCTCTCTCTCTCTCTCTCTCTCTCTCTCTCTCACACACACAAACACACACAGCCTCTTTTACTAAACCTCTAGTTACCAGAGATCATTACTGACGAGAATACAAAGCAAAGAATACAATCTTAGCGACTATACAGGAAACAGATAGATGGAGGCCTTTGTGAGCGGGAACCACAACAAACACATCTTGTTGACACAACAGATCACATACGTCTCCAGGCCGCCCCGGATGGGTCATGTCTCTTAGATTATTAAGTAAACCATTTATGGCTCCTTAGAGGCTTTAATTTGATGGTTCCTTAGAGGCTTTAATTTGATGGTTCCTTAGAGGCTATAATTTCCAAGTTAGGAGAAGTTAGCGCTTGAGTGCGTGCATGTGTGTACTAGTCTAGTTGTACTCACCTGGTTGTACAGGTGTGTACACCTGGATGGGATGAGTCACGGCTCTTGGTTCCCGCCTCTCGACCCTTAAATTGACTGGTGCATGGGTTTCAGAGCCTATTGGGCTCTGTCATGGGTTACGTTTAGTGCTTGCACAGCCTCCAACACTTCACGATTTAGTGCAGTACGAAGCCTTAGCTCTTGAGCCCCGACTTTCCATAAATCAATGGCACGCGGCTCTACACACGTCTAACATATCTGTATTGTATTGTATTGTATTTTATACATATATATAAACTTTGTTATTTTGCATATAAAAACATGGTCCTGCATGAGCATGTTGCTCAATATATACAATTTACATACATCAATACACCAATAAAACTCCATAACACGACAGAGATAAGATGCCAACTTTAAAGCAGTTAATTAGCCTCATGAATGACAGATGGTATTGAATTTAATACAAAGATATACATGATGTAAAAGTCAAACTATACTGTATACATACGAGAGAGTTAACGCCAGTAGAGGTGTGGGAGTGGGGAGCCGGTCGGCCGAGCGGACAGCACACTGGACTTGTGATCCTGTGGTCCCGGGTTCAATCCCGGGCGCCGGCGAGAAACAATGGGCAGAGTTTCTTTCGCCCTATGCCCCTGTTACCTAGCAGTAAAATAGGTACCTGGGTGTTAGTCAGCTGTCACGGGCTGCTTCCTGGGGGTGGAGGCCTGGTCGAGGACCGGGCCGCGGGGACACTAAAGCCCCGAAATCATCTCAAGAAGAAGGCCGCTGTGCCCGTGGGGGTTGAGGTTGTTATAACAACCCTTCCATTCAACTAATGGTTCACTATGATTTTTATGGGTTATTATTATTAATATAACCGGTTAAGTAAAAACTCACGAATATCCTCGTTTTCTATGCATCGGACTCGATAGGTTATATAGGTGGATTGCTTAGTTTCTAACGTTCTTGGTTAGGCTGATAGGTTTGATTTTTTACGGAGTGGCAAATGAAGCTTATACGGCCCTGGTTGAAAAGATCATTAGAATATTTGGTTTTATTGGGAGATCTTTCAAGCATCGAGTCAAGACAATTATCGTTATTCTCAACCCTTTAAGAACAGTGTCAAGAAAATCATCGGTATTCTCAACTCTTCAACTTGGACTGGAAGGTGAAACGACGGTCTCGCTTCATGCAGGTCGGCGTTCAATCCCCAACCGTCCAAGTGCTTGGGTACCATTCCCTCCCCCCCCCCACCCAGTCCCATCCCAAATCGTTATCTTGACCCCTTCCAAGTGCTATATAGTCGTAATGGCTTGGTGCTTTCTCCTGATAATTCCTTCCTCAACTCTTCAAGAACACAGTCAAGAAAATCCTCGTCATTCATAACTCTTCAAGAACAGTCAAGAAAATCCTCGTCATTCATAACTCTTCAAGAACACAGTCAAGAAAATCATCGTCATCCATAACTCTTCAAGAACACAGTCAAGAAAATCATCGTCATTCATAACTCTTCAAGAACACAGTCAAGAAAATCATCGTCATTCATAACTCTTCAAGAACACAGTCAAGAAAATCATCGTCATTCATAACTCTTCAAGAACACAGTCAAGAAAATCATCGTCATTCATAACTCTTCAAGAACACAGTCAAGAAAATCATCGTCATTCATAACTCTTCAAGAACACAGTCAAGAAAATCATCGTCATTCATAACTCTTCAAGAACACAGTCAAGAAAATCCTCGTCATTCATAACTCTTCAAGAACACAGTCAAGAAAATCATCGTCATTCATAACTCTTCAAGAACACAGTCAAGAAAATCATCGTCATTCATAACTCTTCAAGAACACAGTCAAGAAAATCATCGTCATTAAGTGACCTCTTCTGGAACAGTGCCAAACCTGAGCAAGTAAAGTGACACTGAAGATGCTCAGCGCCGAACTACCAAGACGATAACAACCCATATCGAAACCCTGTTTAAGAGAACGCAATTTATTCAACCTTCAAACGAAACGAATACTACGTCATTTAATTATAAATTAACCGCCTACGAATTTAATAATATGCAATTGTGAATTAATACCTATATTTAAGATTGTAAAAAAGGTATGAATTAGGACAATTCTTTAATATTGCACACTAACGCGTAGGCATGAATTTAAAAATTTTAGGCAAATTATTTCCCTTCAAGGAATCAAAAACATGTTTTTCTTAATCATACAATAATTATGTGAAACGCATAAACATGTTTCATTAAGCAAAGTAATATTCTAAGCACGTAATAAGCAAAGTAATATTCTAAGTAATATTTGATTAATTAAGCACTTACCTTCAAAGCCTTACATTGTTGGTACCACCACAAGGCCTCCATAAGGAAGCAGCCTCATTTGGGTCTAATGGCCTTGTTGCTGTTTGAGGGAGGGAATATCAGGGGGAAGCGCCAAGCCATTAGATTATATAGCACTTGGAAAGGGGGGGGGTCAGGATAAGGATTTGGGATGGGACGCGGTGGAAAAAAGGGAATGGTGCCCAACCACTTGGACGGTCCGGGATTGAACTATTGCTGTTTGAATTCCATCGTAATCCTGTATTGGTCCAGCATGAGAGTTTGCAGTTACAGACCGGAGCGTGAGTGGCCTCGTTCGCATAGTTTAGTCGCTCCGTTGGATACGAACTTACAACATCTCTGTTTATCTGCTTGCTCTTTGTCTCAGTGTGTGAGTGTGTGTGTGTGTGTGTGAGAGTGTGTGTACCTTTTACACACTCGGCCGTTCCTCGGCCCCACACACTCTCCTAAACACTTGACTTCTCGTTCCAAGTTTTTCCACGTCGGGCCTCAAAGCACCACACACAGGTCAAACAAGTTTTGAGAATTGCATCTCCATTGTTAACGAGAAGCGCTATCAAGGCAGAGCCACTAGTAACAGGAGCTGACACAATACTAACTATGCAACCCGTCTTCAGACCAAGTCCATTCCATCCAGCGGTCGACCCCGTTCCCAAATACGCAATTCAGCAATTTCAACATGATGTTCATTCAAAATAGTAATTTTCTACAAAATAAAATAATATTGTTATATATTAGCATACTGTACATATTTAGGCACTGGTCAGGTTAGGTGATTAGGTTCTGTTGGCGATTATTTGTATTTGAAGTACGTGGGTGAAGCATTTACAGCGTTGTGGTTCGAACAAAAGTCGTCAGCGAAGCACTTGTTCCGGAAGTGTTCGGACGTCATCAGTTGTGAGTCGTGTGTAAACCGCTTTTCATTCATAAAGAGGGGGGTTTAGCGGGTGCATGGAATGGACTTTGGCCTTTGTTAATGAGGACGAGCTGAACGATGGAAACTAAATTCCGTTGCTTTGCCCTGAAGTGGTTCCAAAGATTCATGTCCCCCGCTACCCAGCCCGTCCTCCAAACAAAGATTCAAAAGTGATTCCATGCACCCACCAAACCCCCTGTTTATGAATGAAAAGCGATTTACACACGACTCACAACTGCTGAAGTTCGAACATATCCGGAACAAGTGCTTCACTGACGAATTTTGTTCGAATCACAACGCTATAAATGTAGATTTATATAAGTAGATAAATGTAGATAAATATAAATTTGTAGTACCCACGTACTACAAATACAAATAATCGCCAACAGAACCTAAACACCTAACCTAACCTATCCTATGCCTATATATGCACAATATCCTAATATATTATAATATTAATTTATACTTGAGAAAATTCTCGTTTTGAATGAACAGCAAGTTAAAATTTATGAATGCGTCTGTGGGGTTGACCGCTGGGTGTAATGGACTTGAGTCGAGGACGGGTTGCGCTCTCTCACATACATACTGACTCAAGAATTTCAATCATTATAACCCATCGAATAGGGTTTACCCCTAGCACCTCTACCTCGTTAATACCGACTTGCACTGGTCTCAGTAATAGCCACTTCCACCTATTTAGTAAGTTGCGACTACCACCTGATTCGTTAATAGCTACTCTCTCTCCCTGTTCCGTTAACAGTGAGACATGTTTGTGTTAAATGCGTTGTTTCGCCTCCGTTGTTAGGGTGACCCAGGGGGTGAAATAGGGCATACTCCAAGGGGTGACCTAGGGGGTGACAACAGGGGGTGACCTAGGGGGTGACAACAGGGGGTGACCTAGGGGGTGACCTAGGGGGTGACAACAGGGGGTGACCTAGGGGGTGACAACAGGGGGTGACCTAGGGGAGATGTCCTAAGGGGTGCACCCCAGGGAATTAATGGTAGGAATTTCTTCCCCATCTCTCCTGTAGGTTACAATCTGATTTCTACTTCTGCAATTTGCCATGTGAGTTTGACCTTTTCTTATGCTCGTTTTTGTTGCTGAAAGATGAGTAACTTCTTGTACCTTTCTGGCCACTTATCAGGCACTTGGACTGGACGGTAGAGCGACGCTCTCGCTTCTTGCAGGTCGGCGTTCAATTCCCAGACCGTCCAAGTGGTTGGGCACCATTCATTTCTCCCGTCCTATCTCAAAATCATTATCCTCATTCCTTCCAAGTACTACATAGTCGTAATGGTTTACTGTTTTTTTTTATAATTGCTTTATTTTACCTTTCTGACCACTTTTAAACACTTGCTAAAATACGTGTTTTTATACCTGCCGTATTTTTTTTCCCTTTGTTAACTAATTCCTGTCCATTCTTTGTCCGTATTTCATTTTCTCTCGTTTTATGCCATTGACGTTTTTTCTGTTTTATCTTCCTAACTACAACGTAGTTTGTTGTGCTTAAGGTTAGTTTGTTGTTGCGGGAGAGACAAAGAGCAACAGGGTGAGATAGAGACAATGACAGAAGTAACCATTTAAATCCAAAACACACCATGAAAGGCAAAATAACACTCACGATTCAGAGCAATCAATGGAACATAGCTTCTCTACGACGCACAAATGGTTCAGTTACACGCTAAATACATCAACAAAATATCAGAGGGGGGGGGGGGAAATGTTGATAGAAAATACACAGGAGTATTTACAAGGACTTGAAACCCCACATACTGACGTTACAACATCAAGCAATACATGAATTCGCATCGGATCCCTTCCACCCCCCCCCCACCCCCAACCATACACACGCACGCACACACACACACACACACACACACACACACACACACACACACACACACACACACACACACACACACACACATACACATACACAGACACACACGCATCGGAGGTCTATAAATGTTGCCCTAAATGCCTTCTTTTATTTTCTCCTGCACTGACCACACATCAATGCCAGAGGTAAACGACCTCATTATATAGCATCATGTTCTTGGCGCACAGAGATGCCGTGACACACTACGACCAGTCACGGAAGGCGGTCAAGCCTCTCATCTAAAGATACTCGCTTTATGAGCTCTCCCGCGGTAACTTATGAGTAACTTACCTTACTCATAAGGTAACTTACTTTTATGAGCTCTCCCACGGTAACTGCCTCGCCTGACGTGACGGAAAGTCCTTGTCACGTCACCTCACTCGTCATACCGACTTACCTGCTACGTCAGATGGAAGTTGATGTCCAAGGTCGTCTCACCGCTTAATTAATGAGAGTCGCGGTAAGTTGCCTTCACTCTTGGCACCAATTAGATCCAATTAGCTGGTTCCAAGCGAAGTGGTTAAGCTTGCGTGGCTCAACTGAGGACAAGATACTCATGAAGGTCTCAGAATAATGCCTCTCTGCTTTTCGTACGTCATATAAACGGGGGTAATTAACGTCAGTAAATATAACCCCCCCTATCAAGATGTCTAATATACTCACCTAGTTGTGCTTGCAGGGGGGTTGAGCTTAGGCTCTTTGGTCCCGCCTCAGCGACCACGTGTCTCTCTCTCTCTCTCTCTTCCCTTGTACAAGGCGAGAGAAATTGAAGACCATCTCGCTCTTTGAATCTTTTAAAGAGATATTTCCACCCTTTATGATGCCTTCATCATTGTAATATATTCTTAAGCAAATTTAAATGTATATCATTTGGAATGAGCGAAGAGAATTTCCCCCCTCTCTTCCTGCGTCTGTTAGTTCGTCTTTATATCTCCTTCACTATAGTATTCCATCCTTCTTTCTTTCTCTCTCTCTCTCTCTCTCTCTCTCTCTCTCTCTCTCTCTCTCTCTCTCTCTCTCTCTCTCTCTCTCTCTCTCTCTCTCTCTCCCCCTTGCTCTCTCGCTCTCTTCATCCCTAACTCAGCCCTCCTTCTCTTTCTCACATAATGCATTCCTCTTGTATTGGGTGTTCACTTCAGGCCAACACAATAATTGAGCAGCTGTGCAGGACACTGCACGAGAGACCACAATCATAGTGAGAGGTGAGAGTGAGCTAGGGAGCGAAAGTGAAGACAAAATATGGTGAGAGGTGCAGCCTGTCCTCTAACCATATTTACTGTAAAGGTTAAAACAAAAGATTTGCAACATATTGCAAGACCCGCCACGAACACACTACCAGTCCCGTTCCTGTGCCGGGTAAGTCCACAACGGGTTCACCATACCCCGTGCTACTTGCAACTATTTGTTCCCAGTAGCTGAATCTCAAACAACACCACCACAATACCAGTCGCCTGAAGCACTCCAATATATATATATATATATATATATATATATATATATATATATATATATATATATATATATATATATATATATATATATATATATATATACACACACACACATAAAGGTGTAACAATTCCAATTCTAGTGCTATTAACAAAATAAACTTAATTAAAATTATGTGACCAATTATAACCTTCATACACATCTGAACCTCCTTGCCATCTCCATGTCAACGTGCCACACACACACCTGCCACCATATCACACCTGGCTTTCACATCTGACCTCTCTTGTCACGCTACGTACAGCGTGACATGGGGTGAGGAGCCAGTACTCTCGGTCCCCACTTCGTAAAAAAGGCAATGGATTAGCGTAATAAAAGCCTCAGAGACTGTAGACTCCCCCATCTAAACTACCGGAGCCTCTGCAGGCGAGGAGTCCCAATAACGTGGCTGAAGAATGTTGACTAGACCATACACTAGAAGGAAAAGTGTGTGTGTGTGTGTGTGTGTGTGTGTGTGTGTGTGTGTGTGTGTGTGTGTGTGTGTGTGTGTGTGTGTGTGTGTGTGTGTGTGTACTCACCTAATTCACCTAATTGTGCTTGCGGGGGTTGAGCTCTGGCTCTTTGGTCCCGCCTCTCAACCGTCAATCAACTGGTGTACAGATTCCTGAGCCTACTGGGCTCTATCATATCTACATTTGAAACTGTGTATTGAGTCAGCCTCCACCACATCACTTCCTAGTGCATTCCATTTACTAACTACTCTGACACTGAAAAAGTTCTTTCTAACGTCTCTGTGGCTCATTTGGGTACTCAGCTTCCACCTGTGTCCCCTTGTTCGCGTCCCACCAGGGTTGAATAGTTCATCCTTGTTTACCCGGTCGATTCCCCTGAGGATTTTGTAGGTTGTGATCATGTCCCCCCTTACTCTTCTGTCTTCCAGTGTCGTAAGGTGCATTTCCCGCAGCCTTTCCTCATAACTCATGCCTCTTAGTTCTGGGACTAGTCTAGTAGCATACCTTTGGACTTTTTCCAGCTTCGTCTTGTGCTTGACAAGGTACGGGCTCCATGCTGGGGCCGCATACTCCAGGATTGGTCTTACATATGTGGTGTACAAGATTCTGAATGATTCCTTACACAGGTTCCTGAACGCCGTTCTGATGTTAGCCAGCCTCGCATATGCCGCAGACGTTATTCTCTTTATGTGGGCTTCAGGAGACAGGTTTGGTGTGATATCAACTCCTAGATCTTTCTCTCTGTCTGTTTCATTAAGTACTTCATCTCCTATTCTGAATCCTGTGCCTGGCCTCCTGTTTCCACTGCCTAGTTTCATTACTTTGCATTTACTCGGGTTGAACTTCAACAGCCATTTGTTGGACCATTCACTCAGTCTATCCAGGTCATCTTGTAGCCTCCTACTATCATCCTCTGTTTCAATCCTCCTCATAATTTTTGCATCGTCGGCAAACATTGAGAGGAACGAATCTATACCCTCTGGGAGATCATTTACATATACCAGAAACAGTATAGGTCCAAGGACTGACCCCTGCGGGACTCCACTTGTTACGTCTCTCCAATCTGAGACCTCTCCCCTCACACAGACTCGTTGTCTCCTGTTGCTTAGGTACTCCTCTATCCACCGGAGTACCTTCCCTTTCACTCCAGCCTGCATCTCCAACTTTCGCACTAGCCTCTTGTGTGGCACTGTATCAAAGGCTTTCTGACAATCCAAAAATATGCAGTCTGCCCACCCTTCTCTTTCTTGCCTTATTTTTGTTGCCTGGTCGTAGAATTCAAGTAACCCTGTGAGGCAGGACCTGCCATCCCTGAACCCATGTTGATGCTGTGTTACAAAGTTCCTTCGCTCCAGATGCTCCACTAGTTTTTTTTCGCACAATCTTCTCCATCAGCTTGCATGGTATGCAGGTTAGGGACACTGGCCTGTAGTTCAGTGCCTCCTGTCTATCCCCTTTCTTGTATATCGGGACTACGTTAGCTGCTTTCCAAATATCTGGCAGTTCCCCTGTTGCTAGTGATTTGTTATACACTATGGAGAGTGGTAGGCACAGTTCTCTTGCTCCTTCCTTTAGAACCCAAGGGGAGATTCCATCTGGGCCTATAGCCTTCGTCACGTCCAACTCTAGTAAACACTTCCTTACTTCCCCACTGGTAATCTCAAACTCTTCCAGTGGTTCCTGGTTAGCTATTCCCTCACTTACCTCTGGAATTTCTCCTTGCTCTAAGGTGAAGACCTCCTGGAATTTCTTATTCAATTCCTCACACACTTCCTTGTCATTTGTAGTGAATCCTTCCGCCCCTATCCTTAATCTCATAACCTGTTCCTTTACTGTTGTTTTTCTCCTAATGTGGCTATGCAACAATTTAGGCTGAGTCTTTGCCTTGCTTGCGATGTCATTTTCGTATTGTCCTTCTGCCTCTCTTCTCATCCTGACGTATTCATTCCTGGCATTCTGGTATCTTTCTCTGCTCTCCAGAGTCCTGTTATTCCTATAGTTTCTCCATGCCCTTTTACTTTGCTGCTTAGCTAGCCTACATCTCTGATTAAACCATGGGTTTCTCATTTTCATTTCTCTGTTTTCCTTTTGGACTGGGACAAACTTGTTTGCTGCGTCCTTGCACTTCTGCGTGATGTAATCCATCATATCTTGGGCCGTCTTTCCCCTGAGCTCTGTTTCCCATGCTATATCTGTTAGGAATTTTCTTATCCCCTCATAGTTTCCCTTTCGGTATACTAACCTTTTGGTTTCGGTATCCCTCCTCGAGTTCAATAACCCTTCTTCAGTCAAGTACTCAAACACCAGTACACTGTGGTCGCTCATTCCTACTGGGTCCTCAAAACCGATTTCTCTTATGTCGGAGTCGTTCAGAGTGAAGACTAGGTCGAGTCTCGCTGGTTCGTCATTGCCTCTCATCCTTGTGGGTTCTCCGACATACTGGGTTAAAAAGTTGCTTGTCACCACCTCCAATAGTTTGGCTCTCCACGTAACCTCGCCTCCATGCGGTTCCTTGTTCTCCCAGTCAATCTTTCCGTGATTGAAGTCGCCCATGATGAGCAGGTGGGATGTGTGTGTGTGTGTGTGTGTGTGTGTGTGTGTGGGTGTGTGTGTGTGTGTGTGTGGGTGTGTGTGTGTGTGTGTGTGTGTGTGTGTGTGTGTGTGTGTGTGTGTGTGTGTGTGTGTGTGTGTGTGTGTGCTTGGAATCTCCTCTTTTTTCATCTCCTCGTCTTGTTCCATCTCTTCCTCTTCCTCTATATATTCCTTCTCCATCAACTCTTCCTCCATTTCTTCAGCAATGCCTCCTCCGTCTCCTCCTGCGCCCCGCCGTCCACCGGGAACACCTGGGCCGCTCCGCAGGTAAAATCAACCAACACTACATTTCCCCCCAGACCAACCTTGCATAAATTATCCTCCCCCTTCACCCCCATGCACGTGAGGAGGAGGAGGAGGGAGAGGGAGAAGTATCAGCCTGATAATAAGACTCGGAGGTTACCATGGAAATGAATGCTGCTAATGTATCAGATGGATGGAAATTACAGCAGTGCGTATTCCATATTTTTAGAGCAAGAGGGAATTTGGAATCGGTACAGGGGAATTTTTTTTAATTTCTTTTTTCCCTAGGCGTTAATGGCATTGTTGATTTTTAATATTATGGCGTCGATAATGGGGATGGTTAATGGGGGGTCTTCTTGTGTGTTTTTTGTTTCGTATTCTAATCGTTTCTTCCTCATTTCGTTCTCTTTGTTTCGTCTCCTGTGTCTTATATCTTCCAACTCTTCTTTCTCATCTCATCAGCACTGAGTGCCACACTAGTGTCCCCCCCCCCACATGGGAAACGTATCAAAATATATTAATATAGGAGGGGTAGTAGAGGGAGGGACGAGGGAGGGGGGAGGGGCATGAGACATAGGGGAGAATGAGAGAGGGAGAAACAAGGGGGAAGGGAGAACAGAGAGGGGGGAGATGGATCAAACAATGGATAAGAAATGGGGAGAAGTGATAGATGACAACAAGGGTTTAGAGATATGTGTTAAATGAAGGGTTTAATAAGGTTGACTGATAGGGGAGGGGGATTGAGGGTAAATAGGGGTTGATTAAGTGAGTGGAGTATTCGTAGTTCGTAGTCAACTACCCATCCGCGGTTTCTTACGATATCGTAACCAACAACGTTACAAAAAGCAACGTTCTAAGGTAGTGACTGACGAACCTATACGTTGTCCATGACTCCATAGGCCAAACGAGGGTTGCCGGGGTTCGAACGTGTCTAGTCAAAACGGTTGGATTGTTTTTACGGAGATGGAGAGACCAGGCAGCCAGAATCCATCCCCAGACCACTACGCCATCCCAGCTTCGCCCAGAGCACTCAAGTGCTCTAAACCTGTCGACTGACAAGGCTGTCAGGCCATCCAGCTACCCTAAAAGTCTATTATCCAACCACACAATTAGTTCCTCACTAGTATTACAGTGCGTACTGTAGCACTGTACCCGTCATGTGATCTCCCTCTGCCACTACCAACCCACTCCACACACACACACACACACACACACACACACACACACACACACACACACACACACACACACACACAGTAAATGGAATGCACTAGGAAGTGATGTGGTGGAGGCTGACTCCATACACAGTTTCAAGTGTAGATATGATATAGCCCAATAGGCTCAGGAATCTGCACACCTGTTGATTGACGGTTGAGAGGCGGGACCAAAGAGCCAGAGCTCAACCCCCGCAAACACAACTAGGTGAGTACAACTAGGTGAGTACACACACACACACAAAAACCGTTAATCACTGTCATTCAGAACACGCCAAACTACACTCCCTCGTCTAATCAGAACATTCAATGTCATGATGTTTACATTTTCGTCTCAGCTCTTCAGGATGACAAAAACAGTTTTTTTGTCATTAAGAGAAATGTTGCAACAAAACAACTTAAACAACACCATCGGTTACGAAATTTTCAGAATGAGCTGGGGTCGGATTCATAAAAGCACTTACGCAAGCACTTACGAACGTGTACATCTTTCCTCAATCTTTGACGGCTTTGGTTACATATATTAAACAGTTTACAAGCATGAAAACTTCCCTATCAACTGTTGTTATTGTTATAAACAGCCTCCTGGTGCTTCGGAGCTCATTAACTGTTTAATAATTGTAAACAAAGCCGCCAAAGATTGAGAAAAGATGTACAGGTTTGTAAGTCCTTACTTAAGTGCTTTCGTGAATCTGGCCCCTGTACATCTTTTCTCAATTTTGGGCGGCTTTGTTTACAATTATTTAACAGATAATGAGCTTCGAAGCACTAGGAGGCTGTTTATAACAATAACAACAGTTGATTGGCAAGTTTTCATGCTTGTAAACTGTATAATAAATGTAAGTAAAGCCGTCGAAGATTGAGGAAAGATGTACACGTTCGTAAGTGCTTTCGTGAATCTGGCCCCAGGTCGTTAAGGTGTAGTACCGATGTAGTGCAGTGGGAGCCGGTCGGCCGAGCGGACAGCACGCTGGGCTTGTGATCCGGTGGTCCCAGGGTCGATCCCGGGCGCCGGCGAGAAACAATGGGCAGAGTTTCTTTCACCCTATGCCCCTGTTACCTAGCAGTAAAATAGGTACCTGGGTGTTAGTCCGCTGTCACAGGCTGCTTCCTGGGGGTGGAGGCCTGGTCGAGGACCGGGCCGCGGGGCCACTAAAGCCCCGAAATCATCTCAAGATAACCTCAAGATAAGATAGTGTTGGTGGTTATGACCTAGTGCAGTGATTACAGTGCTGGCAGTGACGACAATATTGGCAGTGATCATGCGTGATAGACACTTTACACATTCCTTTCAAATCCGGGGAAAAAAATTATTATTCATCACAACATTTAAATGCAACAATGCGGCAGGTATAATGAACAAGGCGCACTATTGTGCACGCTGTCAATATCTCCCACCGTTGTTATTCATTATCGCGTCGAAAGGCAACAATCAGTCAACAATCCTGATGATAGGCTCGCAGACAAGTATGAGTTGTAAAAATCTCAGGACATAAACAGGCTACAGGAGTGGCCAGATAAATGGCTACTGGACTTCAACCTTAGCAAATGCAATCAGACTTGAGAAATCTTGAAAATAGAACAGGTTAAGATTGAGAGAGAGAGAGAGAGAGAGAGAGAGAGAAAGAGAGAGAGAGAGAGAGAGAGAGAGAGAGAGAGAGAGAGAGAGAGAGAGAGAGAGAGAGAGAGAGAGAGAGAGAGAGAGAGAGAGAGAGAGAGAGTCGACAGCGGAGACATCAGAGATACATCGAGGTGGACATCGCCCTCCCTCGTTTCCACAGAAAGGAAATAATTTCAATAACGAAGCTGCTACAGCGAAAAGCACATATAGAAAGTTGTAAAAGATTCAGTTTGGGGATCGTCCAAGAATGACGGGTGATGAAGATAAAAGAAATGCTGAAAGTGTTCGTCTTACCGACGCTGGAAAACAATAGACAAATGGATCTAGACAGAATAGTTCTGAGAATTGATAGGAGCGAGAAAGAAAATGTTTACGGTGAGTAGCCACAGACCGAGAAGGATTGGGTGGAAATGAAACTTACAAATGAACAAATAAAATTCGAACGAATATTATTTAGCAAAACTGCAGGAAAATAACATCTGAAATTAGATATTATAGAATAAATTAAGGTTGACTCGTCGCATTAAACAACCGGATACTCTAAAGGTGGGGTCCAAGAGTTGAAGATCGGTCCAGTAAACGATTTCATATATATATAAGAATATAAACAGATAAGTCCAATCTACGTTGGGTCTTTATCATGTTTGTCTTGACTTGTCCTGATTCAGTCAAGAAAGCTCACGTTTGATCAAAGAATTGCAAAATTGACTTCCATTTTAAGTTACAGACCTTGATGGAGCACAAGTCAGATCAACGACCATAAACTTAGTGGATGCAAGCCGCGATAATTCACATTTCCAAATTAGCTGTTATACCTTTTCATAAATAAATAAAATATTTTGTTTAGTCTCGTGAGAATGTTAATGACACGAAAGGTTATTTCAAATATAAGGTTCAAATTTTACATTTTTCTTTTGATTTTGTAAATAGAAATTGCATAATGTCGACATTCCTGGGAAGCCAATACGTTTGTCTTGATTCGTATTGCTCAAGAACACAAAGAAAATGTGCCCCATTGCTAATGGAGCCACGAGGGGCAATGCAAGGTGTCACTGACCAGGTCAAGTATCATGTCCTTGACCTGTGGACAACGCTGCTTATATCTTTGCTTTGGTGAGCTCAAGGAGCAAGAACACCTTCAGGATCACCACGATCCTCTACAGCACTAAGTTCACTCAGTGTGTGTGTGTGTGTGTGTGTGTGTGTGTGTGTGTGTGTGTGTGTGTGTGTGTGTGTCGCTAGCGAGGGTTGAGTGCGCTGTGGCAGGTACTGGAAGCCACACACACACACACACACACACACACACACACACACACACACACACACACACACACACACACACACACACCATTCACCACAGCCCAAGGACCTTCACAGCCCACCACTAATACAATTTTCATCCGGATATAATTCAGTGAGGCAGCGACGTCATATACCACTGAATAATACAACAGGTAGATTCACGACCCCTAGTTGAGCAGTTCCGCTAACTAATCGATCGGGTGCATTTGAACTGTCGTTTGATATAGCAAAATGATTTCTGGTAGTTTAGACGACCTTGTGATCTCACGAAAATACAAACAGGACGAATTATTGACCTCCGGCCTCAGGAATGATGACGAAATGAATAATTATATACAAAAAGTGAACTACCGTCTCAGAGTAATCAATTTACTCCATTCACAAAATATATGTAAATTTTTGAGGAGATTTAAGATGGATCACAGTACTCTGTATGACATGATTTTTGCCAGACTTTGATGTGGCACGCACGCACACGCGACCACACGCACACGCGACCACACGCACATGCGGCCACACGCACACGCGGCCACACGCACACGCGGCCACACGCATACGCGGTCACACGCACATCTGAATAGCATAATTTATTATGATAGTATAGCAGCTGCTGCTGTTAGTTACATCTCCCTCTCTGTGATGGGGGAACATCTCCCCCTCTGTGATGGGGAACATCCCCCCTCTGTGATGGGGAACATCCCCCCTCTGTGATGGGGAACATCTCCCCTCTGTGATGGGGGAACATCTCCCCTTCTGTGATGGGGGAACATCTCCCCCTCTGTGATGGGGGAACATCTCCCCCTCTGTGATGGGGGAACATCTCCCCTTCTGTGATGGGGGAACATCTCCCCTTCTGTGATGGGGGAACATCTCCCCTCTGTGATGGGGAACATCCCCCCTCTGTGATGGGGAACATCCCCCCTCTGTGATGGGGAACATCTCCCCTCTGTGATGGGGGAACATCTCCCCTTCTGTGATGGGGGAACATCTCCCCCTCTGTGATGGGGGAACATCTCCCCCTCTGTGATGGGGGAACATCTCCCCTTCTGTGATGGGGGAACATCTCCCCTTCTGTGATGGGGGAACATCTCCCCCTCTGTGATGGGGGAACATCTCCCCCTCTGTGATGGGGGAACATCTCCCCTTCTGTGATGGGGAACATCTCCCCCTCTGTGATGGGGGAACATCTCCCCTTCTGTGATGGGGAACATCTCCCCTCTGTGATGGGGGAACATCTCCCCCTCTGTGATGGGGGAACATCTCCCCCTCTGTGATGGGGGAACATCTCCCCTCTCTGTGATGGGGGAACATCTCCCCTTCTGTGATGGGGGAACATCTCCCCTTCTGTGATGGGGAACATCTCCCCTCTGTGATGGGGAACATCTCCCCTCTGTGATGGGAACATCTCCCCCTCTGTGATGGGAGAACATCTCCCCTTCTGTGATGGGGAACATCTCCCCTCTGTGATGGGAACATCTCCCCCTCTGTGATGGGGAACATCTCCCCCCCTGTGATGGGGGAACATCTCCCTTCTGTGATGGGGAACATCCCCCTTTTGTGATGGGGAACATCCCCTTCTGTGATGGGGAACATCTCCCTCTCTGTGATGGGGAATATCTCCCCCCTCTGTGATGGGGAACATCTCCCCCTCTGTGATGGGGAATATCTCCCCCCTCTGTGATGGGGAACATCTCCCCCTCTGTGATGGGGAACATCTCCCCCTCTGTGATGGGGAACATCTCCCCCTCTGTGATGGGGAACATCTCCCCCTCTGTGATGGGGAATATCTCCCCCCTCTGTGATGGGGAAACATCTCCCCCTCTGTGATGGGGAACATCTCCCCCTCTGTGATGGGGAACATCTCCCCCTCTGTGATGGGGGAACATCTCCCCTTCTGTGATGGGGAACATCTCCCCTCTGTGATGGGGGAACATCTCCCCTTCTGTGATGGGGGAACATCTCCCCCTCTGTGATGGGGGAACATCTCCCCCTCTGTGATGGGGGAACATCCCCCCTCTGTGATGGGGAACATCCCCCCTCTGTGATGGGGAAACATCCCCCCTCTGTGATGGGGAAACATCCCCCCTCTGTGATGGGGAAACATCCCCCCTCTGTGATGGGGAAACATCCCCCCTCTGTGATGGGGAAACATCCCCCCTCTGTGATGGGGAAACATCCCCCCTCTGTGATGGGGAAACATCCCCCCTCTGTGATGGGGAACATCCCCCCTCTGTGATGGGGAACATCTCCCCCTCTGTGATGGGGAACATCCCCCCTCTGTGATGGGGAAACATCTCCCCCCTCTGTGATGGGGAACATCCCCCCTCTGTGATGGGGAACATCCCCCCTCTGTGATGGGGAACATCCCCCCTCTGTGATGGGGAACATCCCCCCTCTGTGATGGGGAACATCCCCCCTCTGTGATGGGGAACATCCCCCCTCTGTGATGGGGAACATCCCCCCTCTGTGATGGGGAAACATCCCCCCTCTGTGATGGGGAACATCCCCCCTCTGTGATGGGGAACATCCCCCCTCTGTGATGGGGAAACATCCCCCCTCTGTGATGGGGAAACATCCCCCCTCTGTGATGGGGAAACATCCCCCCTCTGTGATGGGGAAACATCCCCCCTCTGTGATGGGGAACATCCCCCCTCTGTGATGGGGAACATCTCCCCCTCTGTGATGGGGAACATCCCCCCTCTGTGATGGGGAAACACCTCCCCCCTCTGTGATGGGGAACATCCCCCCTCTGTGATGGGGAACATCCCCCCTCTGTGATGGGGAACATCCCCCCTCTGTGATGGGGAACATCCCCCCTCTGTGATGGGGAACATCCCCCCTCTGTGATGGGGAACATCCCCCCTCTGTGATGGGGAACATCCCCCCTCTGTGATGGGGGAACATCTCCCCTCTGTGATGGGGGAACATCTCCCCTCTGTGATGGGGGAACATCTCCCCTCTGTGATGGGGGAACATCTCCCCTCTGTGATGGGGGAACATCTCCCCTCTGTGATGGGGGAACATCTCCCCTCTGTGATGGGGGAACATCTCCCCTCTGTGATGGGGGAACATCTCCCCTCTGTGATGGGGGAACATCTCCCCTCTGTGATGGGGAACATCTCCCCTCTGTGATGGGGGAACATCTCCCCTCTGTGATGGGGGAACATCTCCCCTCTGTGATGGGGGAACATCTCCCCTTCTGTGATGGGGAACATCTCCCCTCTGTGATGGGGAATATCTCCCCCCTCTGTGATGGGGAAACATCCCCCCTCTGTGATGGGGAACATCAATCACACTCAAAGTTCGTCACCATCTTACTGCGTGTATTTGCTAACACTATTATTATCACCGTTATCTTCTTCACTATTTACGCTTTTTTGCATGTTTTCTTATCCATTTATCCGATATTCCTGTACTTCCCTATTTATCCATCCTTGGCCCTCTGCTTCCTCTTCCTTATTCACATTCTCTCCCTCTAATTTTCCTGTTCTCTCTCCTTCCAGTCAAATATATTCACATTCACTCAGGTCTTGTCTGCGCGAGTACCAACCTGGTCTGCGCATGCGCGGGTTCATCCCGGGTATTAACTTCACACGCAACGGGATCCACTGTGAAATACCTCGTGTTCAAGCAGGTTATTGTTACTCACGATAATCCATTGGCGATCACTGGGAAGTCTGATGTGGAGACCTCGGTTTTGCATGGATATTTCAGATCATGTCGAGCAAAGGTTCGGATAACACGCATGAGCGCCTGTATACACGCACACACACCCACAAACATACACACATACATACATACATACATACATACATACATACATACATACATACATACATACATACATACATACATACATACATACACACAGAATATCTACAGTGTACACACGCGAATCTCCTGCAGAAACTTGAGAATTAAAGACAGATTAACGTTAAGAGTTAAGGAATACCTACTCGACTGGAGACAGAGAGTATTAATGAGAGGGGAAGATCAAATAAGAAGGAATACTAAAGCTTGAGTACATTAGGAGTCATCAATAAGACTTCCTATTGTCTCTTGTGTCAGTGACTTCACTGAAGGATTAATATATATCAATATTTTGCAATGTCACTACGACATCGTCGCTACGACCTCGTCACTACGACATCGTTACTACGACATCGTTACTACGACCGCGTCACTACGACCGCGTCACTCTACAGGACGAGAGGACCATCTAAATCGTGAAACAAAATACTGAATTATAAACTTTTATTCATGTATAACAACCTATAGTGTACCATATCACTCCCCAGGTACACGTACCATAATGAACTGTGTACCATCACTCCCCAGGTACACATACCGTAATGAACTGTGTACCATCACTCCCCAGGTACACGTACCAGCATCAATTATGCACCCCCCCATAACATTAACATCCAAGGGGTGAATTGCCTACTTTAATAGTAAATTCCCCTCACCCCCACACCCTCCATTGGCTGATAAACAATGCAGCAAAGTGTAAACAACACACATACACTCGAGCTCCCATAACCATGCACTCATTGCATTGCAAGCACTTGTGCAACGCTCCATTATATCCCGTCTCAAACTCCCCCAATTCATGCTCGTTAGATCGATTAAACATTGAGGTTTGTAAACGAACACACACACACACACACACACACACACACACACACACACACACACACACACACACACACACACACACACACACACACACACGAAAAAAAAGCCATTGATATGAAGTGAAATTCAAGGATTATCAATTCAAATTCGTTTGTTTAACAAAAAATCTCACACGTGCCCTTAAGAGTAACCGCGGAAGGAGTTGTGGTAACAGTTGATTCACACGCTAATCTTACAACATTTATGCAGCTAATACGATACGCAAACACACAAAATATACTCCGGTATAGCCCAAATGTGAAAATGAGAGCTTGGTTATACTGAGGCAAGGTATGTTAAATATCAACAGTAAAGTATAAATACTGGAGTATATGTGAGGATTATGCTTGGAGGTGGTACACAAATGTGTACCACACACACACACACACATACACACACGCACATCGGTGTATATACATACAGAGATTTATTTGAGTTGTAATCTAAATTCAGGACAAAAGTGTATTTGCTGCTAGGTTAAAAATCTCTTTAGGTGTTTTTATTAAAGGAATGTGTGTGTGTGTGTGTGTGTGTGTGTGTGTGTGTGTGTGTGTGTGTGTGTGTGTGTGTGTGTGTGTGTGTGTGTGTGTGTGTGAAATATATTTAGTGGATATATGACAGAGAAAAATTAGGTCAGGAGTCACTACTTACGACAACCGACGATTAGAAAGGCGGAGTCCAAGAGCTAACAGCTATGTCTTGCAGGCCCAAATAGTAAACACACACACACACACACACACACACACACACACACACACACACACACACACAAACACACACACACACACACACACACACACACACACACACACACACACACACACACACACACACACACACACACACACACACACACACTAGAAAACTATCAATATTTACGATCAATGTGACTGCAATATATTAGCAGAATACTCATTGTTTGAGGTCTTGGTGAGTGGGCGAGAGTCCTTCCTCACCCAGCCAACCACCCAGCCAACCACCCAGCCATCCAGCCAACCAACCAGCCAGCCAACCAAACAGCCAACCAGCCAGCCAACCACTCAGCCAACCACCCAGCCAGCCAGCCAGCCAACCACCCAACCAACCAGCCAGCCAACCACCCAGCCAACCACCCAACCAACCACCCAACCAACCAGCCAGCCAACCACCCAGCCAACCACTCAGCCAGCCACTCAGCCAACCACCCAGCCAACCAACCACTCAACAAAATAATGAAACAGCCAACCAGCTAACGTACCAAGCACAGACCTAGTCAACGAGCCATCGATCGAAAAGCCAGCCAAGAGACCAACCAACGAGCCAGCCAACCAAACACGAGCCAACCAAACGAGCCAACCAACCAAACGAGCCAACCAACGCAACGCCAGGCAACGTACTAGCCTCGGAGCCCATCCACTCACCACAAACAACACCAAAATACCCAACTTCAAAACGCAGGTAATAGAAGCCAGCGTTTTGTGGCCGGGCGAAACCAGCAACAAAGTGGGACCAATTGTGACCCCAAATTTGAATAAATCGGTGGGCTGGCCGCCGTAACCACCGCTGCCCCCCGCGCTAAACAGCTTTTGCTGTTGACTGGAGAGAAAAACAAAGCCGGAATTGACTTAGTAATTGCCTTCAAACACAATTATAAAGTCAATTATTTTGGGGTTAATATGCTTTTTTTTTATCTTCATTTGGTATCTTCCAGTCCGATTGGTATTATTTTCTGCCTGAAAAGATTTGATCGGAATAAGTCATAAATCATGTTATTAACATGTTGTGCTGTTAATGACTTCTGGTCCGCCTATGTCTTAATCCTTGTCATAATTTTAGCATGGTCAGCAAACATGGAGAGGAGTGAGTTGTGTACTCGCTGGGAGATCGTTTACGTATATCAGAAATAGGATAGGTCTGAATACAGAGCCCTGTGGGACTTCGCTGGTGACATCTCGTCATTCTGTGGTCTCCCGCCCTCACAGCTACTCTGTCTCTTCTGAAGCTTAGATGCTCCCTTATTCACTGGAGCACCTTCCTGCTACTGTTGCTCGATAACCGATGTTGCATAAGTTGGAACAGTCACTTATGGAGTGGCTGTTGCAACGTGCATGCGTTATACACGAGTGTGCGTTAGTGTGCGTTATTTTTCGTTAGTGCGAGCGTACGTAATGCGTCAATCATTGGCATAAACCTCCCTCATATCCCGGTGAACACATGGAAATTATAATGGCAGTAGAGGCATTGGTGGATAAGGAGGAGAAAGAGGAAGAAGAGAGAAAGAAGAAAGAAGGAAGGAAGAAAGGAAGGAAGAGGAGGAGTAGGAAGTCTGTTCAAGGTACCCCTCCCCCCCCCCCCCCCGCCGCTGAGGTAATTATGGAGGTTGCTGCGTCTAAGGAAAGCTTCAAACGTTTCAGATTTACATTTTCGTGGATGTCGTCTATTAAAACGTTCCTTGAGGCGGCGGCTGAGTCTCCCAGAGGGGCAGAGTCCACGTAGCTCCTTTATGTGATCATTGGCTTGTTAATGGGTATTAAGACGTTTCAAGCAACGTTACGAGTTTCAGAAGGAACAATTATTATTAGATCTCCCACTGGTTGAATGCCTCGAGATAGTATGAGAACTTCAGATTGATTGATTGATGAAGATTAAGCCACCCAAAAGGTGGCACGGGCATGAATAACCCGTAAGTGGTGGCTCTTTTGAGCCATTACCAGTATCAAGAGCTGATACTGGAGATCTGTGGAGGCGCGACTGCACCCTGCGTGACGGGAGATGTCTCCCGTGAGAACTTCAGGCTTCTCGTCTCTATTTATTGCCTGTCTCTACCTCCTCATCACAATCGACTTGAGAATGGTCCAGGACGGACCGAAACGTCGTCGTCCCTTCAACTTCTAGTGTGTGGTCTGGTCAACATTCAGATTTCTCAAAAAACTATTCTCCAGTATGGTCATACTCACATATACGTATTCACACTTATATATAAGTATGCACACACATATACACACACACTTATTCAGAAAAACATTCAAGCAGGAATATTAAATGGAAATATGACCTGGCCAGAGTAATGATAATATATATTTTTTTCCAAATTTGTCAATAACATTAATATATTGTGGACAACAAATTAAAAAAATGTCTCAAGAAGGTAAATCGATGGTCAAAATAGGTTTTTAACATATACTTAAATTCATCAAAATCAAATGCACTTTACTAAAGAGAAGTGTAGGTTATACCTGAAGTGATCAACACGCTCAAAGTTCGTCAGTCTAGGTTCGAATTATCTCTTTAGCGTGAGAGTCGATCCAGGGTCAGATGAGGAGATGAAGAGGAGAAAACTGTTCAGCCAGTATGAGTATATACCGCTTGGAATGGATACGAGGAGTAGGGACGGGGACATGAGTGAAGGAACGTTGCCCAACCAGTTCAGCCATCAGTGACACTGGTCCTGCATTCCCTTCACTGCTATGGCAACAGTCCGTTATTGTACGTTCGAGCAGTAGTTGCTGTAAGGTGAATACTTTTTAGAGGACAGATGATATAATATACAATGACGTCCACTGCTATAACACCCACCACTATAACACCCACTCCTATAACACCCACCACTATAACACCCACTCTTATAACACCCACCACTATAACACCCACTCCTATAACACCCACCTTAATAAAATCCACCCACAATCACACCACAATCACAGGCACACGAAGCCTCGCCTATTCTGCACAGGTAAACAATGAAGAACCCTGGCAAATTGTCTAATTCACAATTGTCTAATTCACAATTGAAAATTGTCTCTTCACAATTCTCTAAAACAATCACCCTCCCTGACATAATTACTGAGTCCTTCCCGTCATTCCTCCAGCAAGAGCAACCATCAGCCTCGCTCACATCCTCATTAATATCACCAACGGCGCCGCCATCCCGTGAAACACTATAGGGTATAAAATATGCAGACGAATAAAAAAAACAGAGGAGCATCGATAGCATATGTCACGGAAGCTTCGATGACAATTTCATCTCGATCTCGAGGATACAGTACGGGATCAAAATGCGTTAGACAAGGTTCAGGGGATTAATATTGATGGCAAGTTAAAGGTGGGATGTTGTTGTTGTTAAAGATTTAGCTACTCAGGACGAAGTGTCCATGTAGCACGGGCTATGGTGAGCCCGTAAATGTGGGATGATTGGTGGGGTTTATGTAGATAGAATATGGCCGTCAGGTAAGGTGTTACGTGGGTTTCAGAGGCCTCAACAGCCAACGGGTGATTGGTAGATACGAGGCATTGACTCGTGCTGCTATCTAGCGGCCGTTACTTGTTACAGGGCTATGTTGACCAGACCACACACTAGAAATTGAAGGGACGACGACGTTTCGGTCCGTCCTGGACCATTCTCAAGTCGATTGTCAATCGACTTGAGAATGGTCCAGGACGGACCGAAACGTCGTCGTCCCTACAATTTCTAGTGTGTGGTCTGGTCAACATACTTCAGCCACGTTATTGTGACTCATCGCCTGCATACAGGGTTATCTTTATTAACCTTAATATGATATCATCTCCAGCCGTGATATAACATGAACGGTCATGTTTAGAATTAGTTCTCTCACGTTAAAATATTATCGTAAAATATTGATTTCTTTTGGAGCAAATACTTGTCAATAAATGGGCTAATTTCGTTGACTTTTGTTTTGTTTTGACTAACACATTGTTGCATAAGTGTGATCAACCAGGCTGTGATGCATACGTCAGCCTCGTGCAACAGTCTGATGGATCCCGCCGCCATCCCGGGTGATGTCCCACCTGCCAGGTATAGTCCCAGCTTGGGATGACGTCCCACCTGCCAGGTATAGTCCCAGCTAGGGATAGTAATCCCAGAAAGCAGGGACGCAACAGCGCCTCGTCCCTACACTCCTTATCGGAATCATTTCCATGATTTTATGGATTTATCAGATGCCCGCAAGAGGAAAAAAAAATATATTTCTGACTGATGAAGTGTTGCAGTACACTTGTACCTTGATGTACGTGTATCCTGTGGGAATGTGTCATGTATCTCTTGTTCTTTGGACACGTGTATCCTGTGGGTATGTGTCCCGTATCGCTTGTTCTTTGGACACGTGTATCCTGTGGGTATGTGTCATGTATCTCTTGTTCTTTGGACACATACAATCTGGTTACCGTCCAGCAGTGACCAGAGCCTCCTGGCCACCATCTTGCAGTGTCAGGATTGTTTGGATACTAATATCACTTGTACGTAAAGAGGATTATACCTTAGTGTTTAAGATTACAGAGCAGTTGTCCGGTAATATTAATCTCAATATTAATATTTCGTCGATGTGTAAATTATCAGGTAAATTAAATAGAGATATTGCAAGTGAAATTTGCCTCACTCTCACTCTCAAATGCGTGCATCTCTCTCTCTCTCTCTCTCTCTCTCTCTCTCTCTCTCTCTCTCTCTCTCTCTCTCTCTCTCTCTCTCTCTCCCTCTCTCCCTCTCTCTCACACACTCACCAAACAACAAGACAACTAAAGCGGGCGGGACTAAAGAGCCAGAGCTCAATACCCGCAGGCACAACTAGGTGAGTACACTCACACAAACACACACACACACACACACACACACACACACACACAGGGGCACGTGTACTAGGGGGACACAGGTGGAAACTGAGTGCCCAAATGAGCCACAGAGATATTAGAAAGAACTTTTTTAGTGTCAGAGTGGTTGACAAGTGGAATGCATTAGGAAGTGATGTGGTGGAGGCTGACTCCATACACAGTTTCAAGTGTAGATATGATAGAGCCCAATAGGCTCAGGAACCTGTACACCTGTTGATTGACGGTTGAGAGGCGGGACCAAAGAGCCAGAGCTCAACCCCCGCAAGCACAACTAGGTGAGTACAACTAGGTGAGTACACACACACACGCACACACACACACACACACACACACACACACACACACACACACACACACACACACACACACACACACACACACACACACACATGATAGAGCCCAATAGGCTCAGGAATCTGTACACCAGTTGATTGACGGTTGAGAGGCGGGACCAAAGAGCCAGAGCTCAACCCCCGCAAGCACAATTAGGTGAGTACAATTAGGTGAGTACACACACACACAAATTACGTTGTAACTTCCAACAACCATGAAAGTGTGTTTTAATTATCTGTTCGCTAATTACTAGCGTTCCGTGAGGGGCTGGAGGCCAGATGACACGTGCTAACTAACTACACCTGCACCAGCAGTTTTAATCTGGATGTAACAAGTTCTTTTGTGCCAACCACTTCAATTGAAGCACTGAATTCTAATTAGCTAATATGAACAGTTGGCAGATAAATTATTCTCAACTAGTATACAAATGAGTGTCTGTAAATATCCGGGATTAAGACAATGGAATAATTATCTTAGGCTCGGGGAATTATTAGTATTATTATATTTAATAATTTGCATTATGTTTATTGTTTACGGAAGTCGTCAGTCGCAGTAAAGATGGCTGATTTTAACATCAAAGAAAATCTTTTCATCACACGAAAGAGGATGTGAGTATTGTGTAGAACGTCAAGACTACGCTAGAAACAAACGCAAATAAATGCGTACTTATATATATATGCGTATTTTATACGCACTCTCACAACGCACTCGAGTGCACGAGTTACACTCACTTGGAAAAACAAGAATACCCCAAAATGCCCCACCCCATGTCTCAGAGCACCAAAGACATGACTATCCGGCATCTGTGGTATATATATATATATATATATATATATATATATATATATATATATATATATATATATATATATATATATATATATATATATATATATATATACACTCCAACATCAGCCGGCACCAGCTGGACACTCATTAAAACAAATGCCAGCACGAGTATATATACATAGTGTGTGTATACATGGGTATATACATAGTGTGTGTATACATGGGTACATCAACGCCTAACAAGAACAGGACATAATGTTCAGTTGAGCGAATGAACCATCTTCACTATCTATTAAGCACGTGTTGGTGAGTAGATGGTGACACTATCAAGTACATCTGTGCTTCTCTCCCTTCGTCTGATGGCCAAGATGCTGCATCCAAGATGATTGGCTGCCCAGAGATGCCCGGGTCTCTCTCTCTCTCTTTCTCTTTCCCGTTTTCCTCTCTCTTTATCTCACTTTCCATAGGACATCTCTGGGAAGTGAGAGAGTTTCGGTCTCAAAGCCTACGAAAATATTCTCTCACTCCCACAACACGTTCGTACACGCATGTGTACGAACATTTGTGTGTTTGCCTCCGTAAAACCTCAAAAACAATAGTCCAACAAAAATTATTCATTTCATTACAGAACTTTAGTTCGACACATTTTTCTGTCGTGTGTGACGCAACCACAAGAACATGTCATGTAAACTTTTTTTTAGGGGGGGGGGGTGGGGTATGGTGTGGGGGGGGGGGGGTTATGGTGTGTGTGTGGGGGGTATGGTGTGGGGGGTTATGGTGTGTGTGTGTGGGGGGTATGGTGTGGGGGGTTATGGTGTGTGTGTGTGGGGGGTATGGTGTGGGGGGTTATGGTGTGTGTGTGGGGGGTATGGTGTGGGGGGGGGCAATGCAATGTTTGTTCACACACGAGCGAAATCTGAAAGTTTTTCATTCAATATTCATTCTATGTTTCAATTTGACGAGGCGAGGACACGTGCAAGGGCTGCACAGCGCTGTGATTAATGCAACCCTGCATGTTGCAGCTGCGCTACAAAGGCAACACCAGTGAAAACATTTGATGGCCATCGAAAGGCTCTTGTGAGCAGCTGGAGCTGATGTTGTCTGGCACCTGGCGCGCGCGCACACACACACACACACACACACACACACACACACACACACACACACACACACACACACACACACACACACACACACACACACACACACCCTGAGTGGCTCTCTCTGGAATCCTTACATTTTAACCTACAGCTCCCAGAACGGCCCTCTAGGTTCGCAGAATAGCCCTCCAGGTTCACAGAATGGCCCTCCAGGCTCGTAAAATGGCCCTCCAGGCTCACAGAATGGCCCTCCAGGCTCACAGAATGGCCCTCCAGGCTCACAGAATGGCCCTCCAGGCTTACAGAATGGCCTTCAGAGCATTCAGAATACCCCCATGAACCTTGAACGATTTTCCAGGCATTCAGATCTCCTGTACCCCTTGTATCAAACACTTTTGCATAACCTGAATCAATTCCAGTACACCACCGGTACACTTTGCATCGCAAGTGTAATAATGGCTCATTGATCGTCTCTCCATGGGTCATTGTTCCCGCGCTTTGTTCCCGCGCATTGTTCCCGCGCATTGTTCCCGCGCATTTTTCCCGCGCTAAATGACCAGCACTTGCAGGCCCGCGTCCCCAAACACCGCCTTCATCCACATTAATGATTATTCTATGACTCATGAAAATATTAAGACCTGCAATTGCCAGGCGGCTCCCGTTCCTGGCGTGGTACTGGCGGAGTGTGTTGGGAGTCCTGGAACAGCTGGACGCAACAGTTTGAGTCCTGGAACAGCTGGACGCAACGGTTTGAGTCCTGGAATTGCTGGACGCAACAGTTTGAGTCCTGGAACTGCTGGACGCAACTGTTTGAGTCCTGGAACAGCTGGACGCAACGGTTTGAGTCCTGGAACTGCTGGACGCAACGGTTTGAGTCCTGGAACTGCTGGACGCAACGGTTTGAGTCCTGGAACAGCTGGACGCAACGGTTTGAGTCCTGGAATTGCTGGACGCAACAGTTTGAGTCCTGGAACTGCTGGACGCAACGGTTTGAGTCCTGGAACAGCTGGACGCAACGTTTTGAGTCCTGGAACTGCTGGACGCAACGGTTTGAGTCCTGGAACTGCTGGACGCAACGGTTTGAGTCCTGGAACAGCTGGACGCAACGGTTCGAGTCCTGGAACAGCTGGACGCAACGGTTTGAGTCCTGGAACAGCTGGACGCAACGGTTTGAGTCCTGGAACTGCTGGACGCAACGTTTTGAGTCCTGGAATTGCTGGACGCAACGGTTTGAGTCCTGGAACTGCTGGACGCAACGGTTTGAGTCCTGGAACAGCTGGACGCAACGGTTTGAGTCCTGGAACAGCTGGACGCAACGGTTTGAGTCCTGGAACAGCTGGACGCAACGGTTTGAGTCCTGGAACTGCTGGACGCAACGTTTTGAGTCCTGGAACTGCTGGACGCAACGGTTTGAGTCCTGGAACTGCTAGACGGAACGGTTTGAGTCCTGGAACTGCTGGACGCAATGGTTTTGAGTCCTGGAACTGTTGGACGCAACGGTTTGAGTCCTGGAACAGCTGGACGCAACGGTTTGAGTCCTGGAACAGATGGACGCAACGGTTTGAGTCCTGGAACTGCTGGACGCAACGGTTTGAGTCCTGGAACCGCTGGACGCAACGGTTTGAGTCCTGGAACTGCTGGACGCAACGGTTTGAGTCCTGGAACAGATGGACGCAACGGTTTGAGTCCTGGAACAGCTGGACGCAACGTTTGTACCAGTTTAAAGGTAGTACACAATCCATATCTATAAAATAGGATGTGTGTGTGTCTGTCTGAGATTGGAGAACAGACGCCTGCGGCTAGCCTCACACATCAGTGTGTCAGTTAATGTCACAGGTCAGTGGGGGTCGGCCCAAGTGCTTCGCTTTACGAAATATCGCCATCTTAATTACCCCCCACAGCTTCATTTTAATGTCTGAAATAAAATATGGTATGGGTGTTCTGTAGATTTTTGAAAGGTGGAGATGAGGGTATATTGGGGCAGAATGGTGGAGAGGGGGAGGGGGGGGGAGAAGGTGACAAAGGTAGAGAGGGTTGATGGATGAGAAGGGGGGAGGGGATAGAGAGAGAGAGAGAGAGAGAGAGAGAGAGAGAGAGAGAGAGAGAGAGAGAGAGGGAAAGAGAGAGAGAGAGAGAGAGAGAGAGAGAGAGAGAGAGAGAGAGAGAGAGAGAGAGAGAGAGAGAGAGAGAGAGAGAGAGAGAGAGAGAGAGAGAGAGAGATGAGAGAGGGAAAGAGAGAGAGAGAGAGGGGGGGGGGAAGCCCCAGGCGTACTCGGGTAATCGATATAGCAAATATACATATACATATACATATATATATATATATATATATATATATATATATATATATATATATATATATATATATATATATATATATATATATATATATATATATCCTTTAAACTACATTGTGACGTAACAAAATCAGCCTTTTCATAAAATCAGTCCAATTTATTACTCCGATTATTTATAGTCATAGTGAGAATAGCGCTAGACCAAAAGTGTCTACAGATTACGGCAAAGGAAGCCTCAACAACAACAACAACAACTCCTACGGGCTCACCATAGCCCGTGCTACTTGGAACTTTTTGTTCCAAGTAGCAAATCTTAAAAAACAAACAACGATTGCTTCCTCAACAATCGTGGAAGAGCCTCGCAAACTTTGTAAAATATTGGAAATTATACAATAACATCAAATTTATTTAATTTATTAGTGCTTAAAAATAATGATTAACTGGGTTATACGGACACTTCACTATAGTACTTAAAAAAACAATCACAATCCTTAAATAAAACAGATATATTCTTGCAATAAGTAGTTGATAAACAACATCTCATTTAGAATGCAACAAAAACTGAAACTCGATATGTAAATATAATCTACAAAACCGAACCATTAATAAGCAAAGTATTTTGCGTTTCAGGCCTTTGCTGCAGCACTGGGCACAAAATGTTGCATATAAAGAGCCCCTGAGGTGCTGAACTTCATCACGGATGCTTACGTTATTTCAGCAATTACAGTTTTCACCATTGGTGTAATTACTGTATCTTCATCAGACAAATTCAACTTTGTTTATGGAGCATGTTTGCTCGATTGGGTAATTACACCCTCATGGGTTTGTTGGATCATCAGTGTTTATTCTCAGACTAGCTCCATGGCTATTTTAGTGGCAAGTTCTGTGGGTAATTTAGTGGCTAGTTTAATGGCTAGTTCTGTGGCTGGCCCTGAGACTAGCTCTGTGGCTGGCCCT
This sequence comes from Procambarus clarkii, assembly GCF_040958095.1. Lineage (NCBI taxonomy): Eukaryota > Metazoa > Arthropoda > Malacostraca > Decapoda > Cambaridae > Procambarus > Procambarus clarkii. The sequence continues at coordinate 11,887,191 of NC_091158.1, forward strand.
GAGACTAGCTCTGTGGCTGGCCCTGAGACTAGCTCTGTGGCTGGCCCTGAGACTAGCTCTGTGGCTGGCCCTGAGACTAGCTCTGTGGCTGGCCCTGAGACTAGCTCTGTGGCTGGCCCTGAGACTAGCTCTGTGGCTGGCCCTGAGACTAGCTCTGTGGCTGGCCCTGAGACTAGCTCTGTGGCTGGCCCTGAGACTAGCTCTGTGAGTAGCTTCGAGGCAATGTAATCAGTGCTGACAGCTTCAAGAGGCAAGCTTCGAGATTTAGCTCGGGGCACTTCATCATCGCTGAAACACGTCGAAAAGCCTGATGAATGGGGAAAGTTGAGATCATTTGGCATCTGAGAGTTGTTAAATCATAACTTATTGGTTTGTGTGGGTTGACGGAATACGTCACACCGCGGAGGATGATGTCTGGACAATTCATGTTGATGCTTGGACAGTTCATGTTGATGCTTGGACAATTCATGTTGATGCTTGGACAATTCATGTTGATGCTTGGACAATTCATGTTGATGAATGGACAATTTGATTTCTTTACTGATAATGACTATTTTGTACACAAATATAAGTATGGATACATTATTGACATGTGAACATGATCAAAGAAATCTGGATGTTCTACTAGAACCGGTTCTCAACAATGTTATACATATTTTACGGTATAACGTTATTATATAACATTATATATGATGGGTATATAAATATATATGATAGCATTCACCTGTACTACGTAACAATACGTTGGGAACACCCATAAGTTCGAACCCTCTCCACGGCTCATGTCGCATTTTATACATGTAGGAAATATGATCTCGTGTAATAATACTTCATCCCTGTGACGATAATCTCCTTCAAGAGATTGAGCCTGCTCTTCCCTCCAAAAATACGTCGATACATCTATATAAAACTACTATGGAAGAAAAATCCAACAACGACAACACCAGCAAGGTTTGCCAGAGCGCAAAACGTATGCAGCCAGGAACACCTGCTCAGCCTCAAACCGCCAAACTACCTGTCTTGTTGCCGGCTCCTCGCTGATTGGCCGCCGGTCTAGCTGCAACTGCACTCCACCCACCATACTACTTGATGTCTGGGGCCGCCACGACCTCAGTCTTCAGAATATTCAGTGCTTTCATACGGTTAACACTTCTTCCTGGTAGACTAAGCTTTGGCTTACGTGTACTAAGAGAGGTGATAGCTTAAAGCCAATATTCCTGCACCTCTCATTTTATTGTATATTGCACAGCTTGTTATTATTCACTTGTCTTAACGTAACTTTTCATTTTGTCATTTAATAATTCTTATTATTTTGATTGATTGATTTTATTATACGAATTTGTATGTCCATTTTATTCATGTTTTGTTTATCTAACGTAATTAAAATTCCATTGTTAAAATTTACTTGTGTTTTGTGTGTCTTCTCCTTACCTTACCACAGACGAAGTTCCAGATTTTCTATTTTTTTTTATTCTATGTGACGAGGCCATACCCCTAGCTTTGAACAGCCGAACACCAACGCGTTACCGTCACATCCCACTAACATCACTTTTAAAACACAAACACTCAGGTATGTAGCTCGATGTTTTGGCCTGTGCTCGAACTCTGTTTTTCCAGCAGCAGTCGTGTCTCTGTCACTCACCACCAAGTGGTCCAATCTGCGCCTCGGCATGAAACGCCTAAAGCTTTCTTTGGTCAGAAAGTGTGTAGACTAGACGAGTCAAGATCAAGATAAACTTAAGAGTGATATCGGGAACCAATTTAAGCTTATTATTAGTGCTCATACTGCAGGCTCTGTGTAACACATTGAGCTCTTCAGGGCTCTACACAGCTCTTTACCAAGCACTCTCAACATTAACAACAATCATGAGCCAAGAAAATAGTCTGCTCGTCCTCCTGAAATGATTGTACTTATGGTAACGACCTGGTGGAAAGGACCATTATGTAGAGATGGACCGCCAGTAAGCCACTGTTTGTGCTAGTAATTTTATAGTCCAGAAAAGTGATGCTAAAAACTAACTTGAACATTAAACAAGTACTCACAAAACGTATCTATAAACAAACACTAACAAGCAAACATAATCACAGAACCATTCAATCAACCAACTCTCTGCCACCTACCTGGGTGTTAGTCAGCTGTTACGGGCTGCTTCCTGGGGGTGGAGGCCTGGTTGAGGACCGGGCCGCGGGGACACTAAAAAAAGCCCCGAAATCATCTCAAGATAACCTCAAGATAACCTCCATATCTAGCTAATGAGGACTACATAAAAATATATAGAATCCCTGGTGTCTCTAGCGACAAGTTCGCTCAGACTCCCCCTGGCTGAGGGGAGTCCTGCGCACATTTTAACTCTCCTCGAACCCTATCTTTATATTCTGTTCAGGAAGTTTATTGGAAGATTGAAAAATTGTTTGTTGGTTCCCAGCGTTATGGGGAGAGAGGCAATAACTAACATTATCAGCTGCGAGCCTTCTTTACCGTGGATATATATATATATATATAAATATATATATATATATATATATATATATATATATATATATATATATATATATATATATATATATATATATATATATATATATACAGGGTGCCAATGTGGGGACCCATAGCCTCGGAGAAGAAAATAAAAAGTATTCAGAGGAGACCTTGTGGTTTCTCACTGAACACTAATATTATCTTCTCCTACCACCCCCATTCTTTTGTATGGGGGGTGGTAGGAGATGTAAATTGTGTAAATTTGTGTAAATTGTGAGGGTACCACCTCTGGTGCAAGTGTGGGGACCCATAGCCTTGGAGAAGAAAATAAAGAGTATTCAGAAAAGACTTTGTGGATTCTCATTGAACACTTTAATATTTTCTTCGTCTACCACCCCCCATTCTTTTGCATATATACGTGAATATTTGTTTCATTTAAACTTTGTTACAAAAAGGCGTTACATATAGTGTAATGTAAACCAAATGTGTTGGGGTAATGGGATGGATAGACTTTTCAGGTTAGGCCTAAGTTAAATGCCTTAAGATATATAACTTATAACCCTACACTCCCGAACGATTTTACTGAATTCGGAAATGAAATCAAAGAAGAGTTGCCCGTAGAGTTTAAATTTTGCTCCCGCCGTTTACCCGCACTTTTTGATTATTTATTTTATATATAAAATGGAAATGTTTACCTATTGATGAAGTGGAGAAGGGAGGAGGGGAGGGGAGATGGGGGTGAGAGGGAGGGTGAGGGGAAGGATGAAAGTGGGAAAGGAAGAGAGGGGAAAGGTAGGGAAGTAGGGGAGACAATCACAGACACCCCTCCTAGTGTATACTCACCTAATTGTGCTTGCGGGGGTTGAGCTTTGTCTCTTTGGTCCCACCTCTCAACTGTCAATCAACTGGTGTACAGGTTCCTGAGCCTACTATGGGCTCTATCATATCTACATATGAAACTGTGTATGGAGTCAGCCTCCACCACATCACTTCCTAGTGTATTCCATTTATTAACTAATCTGATGCTGAAAAAAATTCTTTCTAACGTCTCTATGGCACATTTGGACACTCAATTTTCATGTGTGTGTGTGTGTGTGTGTGTGTGTGTGTGTGTGTGTGTGTGTGTGTAGCTATATCTCTCTCTATGACCATAAATGAACTCACTTATTCGCAGACTTTCCTTTTCAATTTCTTCATATATATATTTCTATAATTTACTTCTTCGTAGCTTAATAATGCAGCTAAATAAACAATTACACGTTCTTACACAAAACAAATAAATAACATTACAAAAATGTAATTGTCCACGGAAGCAGCGGATAGCAAGATGCTAATCATTTTCCTACACGCGGCGGCAGATGCAATCAGTCCCCTCTTCATATCCTTGACAGTCTCAGATCATCACAGAAATCCAATTTCTCAGAAATGTCTAGCCATAAAAAAATTATGTTTGGCATGTGTTGGCAACAGTGATTGGTGTTTATTCCCGTTTCTCATTGTATGTTTCTTGGTCTCTCTCTCTCTCTCTCTCATTCTCTCTCTCTCATTCTCTCACCGAACTTTTTCCTATTTATTCGGAACCTCTTTATCGCTCTCGGAATCTCACCGTCAACCTTGGTGTCCTTGACATAATTCTCAGATCTCAACACCTTCTCACGAAGGCTCTCAGATCTCAACACCTTCTCACGAAGGCTCTCAGATCTCAACACCTTCTCACGAAGGCTCTCAGATCTCAACACCTTCTCACTAAGGCTCTCAGATCTCAACACCTTCTCACGAAGGCTCTCAGATCTCAACACCTTTCACTAAGGCTCTCTGATCTCAACACCTTTCACTAAGGCTCTCAGATCTCAGCACCTTACCCCCAAACATTCCAGATCATTTCAATGACCGAGAATAGAATTTCAACGCTAATTAATTCAATTTTTAAATCTAGTAACACAGAAATGTTTCGAAATCGAATCTTGTTCAATTAACAATCCAATGATAAAACAGTAACAGAGGAAGTCAACGACGCGGCGCCCCCCCCCTTAAAAAAAAATCTTTCTCACACATGCAATAATGAAATACAGTTCCGTGATTGACGTCAGGCTTATGCATTATACATTATACAAACATTACACAATGACGATGTGAAGCTATTATAAGACATATTCAATGACGGATATAAATATAAAAAATTATACAATATAAACAGCAATCGTGCAGTAATAATAGATTGCAAAATTAAGCTACATTAATAATTAATTACACAATAATAGTTGCAACATCAATAATTATACAACAAGAATGCAATAGCAATAAGTATGCAATGACAGTATCTATGTTATAGCAATAACTCTGCAACATCTATTGTGCAGAAACAATAGATGTACAAGAACAACTCCAATGCAATAACAATCTCCAGCAATAACAACAACCATGCAATAACCCTAGAAGATTCAGGTCAATCCCAGGTTGCACTACTTTTAAGCACGTCGTGGTGTAGCGGTGAAGGGCGTGTGCTAGGATGTTCCCAGAGGTTTGAATCCTCTTGAGGAGCTCATATTGACTTTCTCAATAATTAAACAATGACAATAACTAGCATTGGTAATAAGGGGGTGCATCTGATGGGGGTGGAGGACAATCAGAGCAGGTGTGCCGTCCTGGCTAGGTTAATCAGAGTGCCGCAGTGCCAGTCAGAGGAGGAGGGAAGCAGACTTCACTCAGCCTTGTCCTCTGTAATCAGCCTGTGTACTGTTTACATAAACAATACCTCACTTAACTGCCTCATCAGTATGGGGAATTGCAGGAGATTGGTGTACAAGAACAGAACAGGTTCTACAAGACTGTATATAGAGACATTAAAGACAATACCTGACCTATTGGTGAATGTTGTCTTCCTGAGAGGGGGGGGGGGGTTCTCTACCTTATTCACCCGTCTTATCCACTTGTCTCGGACACAAAATCTTATCTCCGTTCGTCTTATCTCACGTTCAAAGACAAAGATGCATCAGAGAGAAGTCTCTTGATTATTCAAGAACTCTAGCAGCTGCAGGAACAGCTGCATTCGCCGCAGAAACAGCAATAACAGCAGACATAACAGCAGCATCAACCGCAGCCGCACGCGTGACCCGTATATATATATATATATATATATATATATATATATATATATATATATATATATATATATCGTACCTAGTAGCCAGAACGCACTTCTCAGCCTACTATGCAAGGCCTGATTTGCCTAATAAGCCAAGTTTTCATGAATTAATTGTTTTTCGACTACCTAACCTACCTAACCTAACCTAACCTAACTTTTTCGGCTGCCTAACCGAACCTAACCTATGAAGATAGGTTAGGTTAGGTTAGGTAGGGTTGGTTACGTTCGGTCATATATCTACGTTAATTTTAACTCCAATAAAAAAAAATTGACCTCATACATAATGAAATGGGTAGCTTTATCATTTCATAAGAAAACAATTAGAGAAAATATATTAATTCAGGAAAACTTGGCTTATTAGGCAAATCGAGCCATGCATAGTAGGCCGAGAAGTGCGTTCTGGCTACTAGGTACGACATATATATATATATATATATATATAACATTAATAAAGCAGCCATCGCCAGAGCCACGGAAACCTCATTACACGCGGGACGATGAGCCAATTAGCATTTTAGACGTAGAAAGAGAGAGAGAGCAATTAGTCCGATACTCGGCGCTCACGAAATGAGAGAGAGAAAGGGTGGCAGAGAGAAAGGGTGGCAGAGAGAAAGGGTGGCAGAGAGAAAGGGTGGCAGAGAGAAAGGGTGGCAGAGAGAAAGGGTGGCAGAGAGAAAGGGTGGCAGAGAGAAAGGGTGGCAGAGAGAAAGGGTGGCAGAGAGAAAGGGTGGCAGAGAGAAAGGATTACATATAATAAACAGACTCCCGGGGACAGACCACCACAGTGCGCCTCCTGTTGTGCAGTTGTTCTGGCGGTTTATGTATATATTCTGGCTCTGTTACAGCCGGCTCTTCGTGTTTGGTGTGGGTGACATCAGGCAGCGGCCGGGCGAGTCTGGAGGCCAGCGGGCGAGTCTGGAGGCCAGCGGGCGAGTCTGGAGGCCAGCGGGCGAGTCTGGAGGCCAGCGGGCGAGTCTGGAGGCCAGCGGGCGAGTCTGGAGGCCAGCGGGCGAGTCTGGAGGCCAGCGGGCGAGTCTGGAGGCCAACGGGCGAGTCTGGAGGCCAGCGGGCGAGTCTGGAGGCCAGCGGGCGAGTCTGGAGGCCAGCGGGCGAGTCTGGAGGCCAACGGGCGAGTCTGGAGGCCAGCGGACGAGTCTGGAAGCCAGCGGGCGAGTCTGGAGGCCAGCGGGCGAGTCTGGAGGCCAGCGGGCGAGTCTGGAAGCCAGCGGACGAGTCTGGAGGCCAACGGGCGAGTCTGGAGGCCAGCGGACGAGTCTGGAAGCCAGCGGGCGAGTCTGGAGACCAGCGGGCGAGTCTGGAAGCCAGCGGACGAGTCTGGAGGCCAGCGGGCGAGTCTGGAGGCCAACGGGCGAGTCTGGAGGCCAGCGGGCGAGTCTGGAGGCCAGCGGGCGAGTCTGGAGGCCAGCGGGCGAGTCTGGAGGTAAGCGGGCGAGTCTGGAGGCCACCGGGCGAGTCTGGAAGCCAGCGGGCGAGTCTGGAGACCAGTGGACGTGCCTGGAGGCCAGCGGGCGAGTCTGGAGACCAGTGGACGTGCCTGGAGGCCAGCGGGCGAGTCTGGAGACCAGTGGACGTGCCTGGAGGCCAGCGGGCGAGTCTGGAGACCAGTGGACGTCCCTGGAGGCCAGCGGGCGAGTCTGGAGACCAGTGGACGTCCCTGGAGGCCAGCGGACGAGTCTGAAGGCCAGTGGACGTGCCTGGAGGCCAGCGGGCGAGTCTGGAGACCAGTGGACGTGCCTGGAGGCCAGTGGACGTGCCTGGAGGCCAGTGGACGTGCCTGGAGGCCAGCAGACGTGCCTGGAGGCCAGTGGACGAGTCTGGAGGCAAGTGGACGTGCCTGGAGGCCAGCGGACGTCCCTGGAGGCCAGAGGACGTGCTTAGAGGTCGGAAGACGTGAATAATAACCCAAAAATTGGATGCTAAGAGTGTATCAGGCAACAGAGACATCAGGTGGAAGCCTTCATTCTCATCCGCTCTCGATGCACGTACGACAAACATAATTGTGATAATTATAGCAGGTAATTAGTGCCTCTTGTACCCAGCTGGGAAGCGAAGGGAGCTCTTGACCAATTTGTCTTGAGCGACGCATCTAAGATGCTATTGGCGTAATGGGAACTCTCCAGAGGCATCCTAATGAAGGTGCTTCCAAGTGAGTGAATGTATGCTGCCCACAAGATCAGCAAAGGGGGGAGTGCCCCCCACCCCCACACACACACACTACAGCCCGTCCTCCTTATAGAACGTCGCATTTTGGACGTATACCAAAAGGCCAAAAAATCGTCGTACTAGAAAATAGTAGCGGCTCGCGGAATTGACTCACTATCCCGGTTGTCTGTTTTGGGTTCTCTGGTAGATTAGGATAAGGGCGACTTTAGTACGGCAGTTTCTTGACGCTGGGAAATCTTTAGGAGGACGGGCTGCCCTCTGAGTGGTACTCACTGGTGTCAGGCAGTGACAACCCCACCAACCACACCCTGAATTTCTGATGAGGCACGACTGGCCCTCCAGTGACTGACGACTGGGCTCAGAAGCCCTCCAGTGACTGACGACTGGGCTCAGAAGCCCTCCAGTGATAATTGGCTGAGGTCCTCCAGTGAAAGACAAATAGATCCTGAAGCTTTGACGAGACTAAAAATTGGCTCAGAAGCCCTCTAGTGAGTGATAACTGGCCCTTGAAGCCCTCTAGTGGTGACAAATGGGCCCTGAAGCTCTCTAGTGGTGATAAATGGCTCCTGAAGCCCTCTAGTGGTGACAAATGGCCCCTGAAGCCCTCTAGTGGTGACAAAGGGCCCCTGAAGCCTTCTAGTGGTGACAAAGGGCCCCTGAAGCCCTCGAGTTGTGACAAAGGGCCTCGGAAGCCCTCTAGTGGTGACAAAGGGCCTCGGAAGCCCTCTAGTGGTGACAAAGGGCCCCTGAAGCCTTCTAGTGGTGACAAAGGACCCCTGAAGCCCTCTAGTGGTGACAAAGGGGCCCTGAAGCCCTCTAGTGCTGACAAAGGGGCTCTGAAGCCCTCTAGTGGTGACAAAGGGCCCCTGAAGCCCTCTAGTGGTGACACAGGGCCCCTGAAGCCCTCTAGTGAGTGATAAGTGACCCTATAAATCATTTGCAGAGGGACAAATTGCCTCTCAGCCCCACCGGTGAATGGTTTCTCTGAAATATCGAATCGCTTTCGTCGATGAATGTACAAACAGGAGAGTTTATGACATTTCAGGCGTTGCAGAGTAATTAAAACTATAATGGCGCCCTAAGTCCACTAACGAGGCTCCAGAGGGGTTTCGGCACAGTGAATTTGCATGAAGCACCGGATGCAAAGTTGCAACAGTGCAGAGAAAGTTGGCCTCAGTCAGGACGGAGTGGAGCAGCCGGACAATTAACCCAAACATGTGGAACATAAAGCAGGATAAACAGCCTAAACTATTCATTAAAAACAATAATAAAAATGGAACTGTTTTACATGTGAAAGAAAAAGCTACTTGGTGCCTGACGTATTGCAGACATACCGATCACAGGCAGAGAGGTGTGGAAGAGATTTAATGAGGAGAAGTGTGATTTTGTAAAGGAGAGGATGGATGGTGAAGAGAAGAGAGGGGGAAAAAGAGCGTAAGAAAGAGAGCACACAACACCGCTCCTGTGCCAGGTAAGTCCACTACGGGCTCACCATAGCCCGTGCTACTTGCCCCGCTCCTGTGCCAGGTAAGTCCACTACGGGCTCACCATAGCCCGTGCTACTTGGAACTTGTTCTGAGTAGCTGAAACTATAACAACAACGTAAGGAAGAGAAGGGCGGAAATGGGGACAGGGAAGAGGACAGAAAGAGAAATAGAAGAGGTACAGAAGAGGGGTGTAAAGGCAAGAGGGTTACTCTTGATCTCATCGTCCCTCTACCTTCCTCCTAGCCCCTCTCCACCTCCCTCAAGAGCCAGCGACGTGTAGCCGGAGAAGAACAGTCCACAAAGAGGTTGACAGACGTCTTCGAGGACCAGACATTACGGAGGTCCCCAGCGCTCTCTTGTTAGGTCTGATGGGCCCTTTTCATCACTTTCACACTGATCACCCTGACCTTAAGGAAAAAAAGACCTTGGCAACATTCCAAGTTTTCAAACAAAAACAGAAAAAAACTTGCACCTTTAATGGCTGACAGATGGCGTGTCCTCCCTGGCCTCTCTGGTGATGGTGTATGGCGTATTGTGTGCTCCCACGCTATATATATATATATATATATATATATATATATATATATATATATATATATATGTCGTACCTAGTAGCCAGAACGCACTTCTCAGCCTACTATGCAAGGCTCGATTTGCCTAATAAGCCAAGTTTTCCTGAATTAATATATTTTCTCTAATTTTTTTCTTATGAAATGATGAAGCTACCCATTTCATTATGTATGAGGTTAATTTTTTTTATTGGAGTTAAAATTAACGTAGATATATGACCGAACCTAACCAATCCTTCCTAACCTAACCTAACCTATCTTTATAGGTTAGGTTAGGTTAGGTAGCCGAAAAAGTTAGGTTAGTTTAGGTTAGGTAGTCGAAAAACAATTAATTCATGAAAACTTGGCTTATTAGGCAAATCGGGCCTTGCATAGTAGGCCAAGAAGTGCGTTCTGGCTACTAGGTACGACATATATATATATATATATATATATATATATATATATATATATATATATATATATATATATATATATATATATATATATATGTCGTACCTAATAGCCAGAACGCACTTCTATGCCTACTATGCAAGGCCCGATTTGCCTAATAAGCCAAGTTTTCATGAATTAATTGTTTTTCGACTACCTAACCTACCTAACCTAACCTAACCTAACTTTTTCGGCTACCTAACCTACCCTAACCTATAAAGATAGGTTAGGTTAGGTTAGGTAGGGTTGGATAGGTTCGGTCGTATATCTACGTTAATTTTAACTCCAATAAAAAAAATTGACCTCATACATAATGAAATGGATAGCTTTATCATTTCATAAGAAAAAAATTAGAAAAAATATATTAATTCAGGAAAACTTGGCTTATTAGGCAAATCGGGCCTTGAATTGTAGGCCAAAAAGTGAGTTCTGGCTACTAGGTACGACATATATATATATATATATATATATATATATATATATATATATATGCGAACAAGCCTGAATGGTCCCCAGGACTATATGCGAATGAAAACTCACACCCCAGAAGTGACTCGAACCCATACTCCCAGAAGCAACGCAACTGGAATTATCAGGGGAAAGTGTCAAGCCATTACAACTATATAGCACTTGTAAGGGTATAGGATAAGGATTTTGGATGGGACGTGGGGCAGGAGTGGTGCCCAACCACTTGGCGCCCTGTAGTTACCAGTTGCGTTGCTTCTGGGAGTATGGGTTCGAGTCACTTCTGGGGTGTGAGTTTTCATATATATATATATATATATGTTCCTTGATAGGGCCTTGCTGTTTGTCCATTGTTTGGTGTCTTGATAGGAATGATGTTGTCTTGCCGATATATTGAGATCGTTGAGGCTGACAGTCCTTCAAGTGGGCATGTGAAGTCATAGACAAAGATTCATCTCTTTTAAAGAGATTTTGTTTGGTGTTGCGAGAGTTCTTCATGAGGAAGTTGGCAGTCTTCTTGCTCTCATAATACATTATTCATTTATATATTTATAAATTTATATATAATTATATATTTTTCTGCATATATGGTATAAGTGACGACCAAAACTATAACATTATTTTATGTCTAGCTGACAATAATTACTCTCACAAACAAGGACACTGACCTACGACCTGACCTACGACCTGACCTACGACCTGACCTACGAACTGACCTACGACCTGACCTACGACCTGACCTACGACCTGACCTACGACCTGGCTCACGCCCTCAAACAACAATTGACAGGAAAAAAAAACAAGAAACAATAACATTGGAGCGAGGATTATTTTACAACATTTATGAATTAGAATTATTGCAAGCTCCACGTGCACATGCCATGTGTACACGGTTCATGCGGGTGCGTGCGAGTGCGTGCGAGTGCGTGCGAGTGCGTGCATGTAAATGCGTTTATTTATTACTTTCCCCGCTCGAGCTGCAGGACACAACGCGACCACAGCTTCCGGTGAGTGTGTGGTCCACTCAGGAGATAATTTCCTCCTGGAGAGTTATGTAGACGGTGTCTCAAGGCGTCGCCCAACACCTAATATATTTTCCACCTTATTTGGAAAATAAGCCCGTGCCAGGGGGCTTTCACCTGAGCCCGCTCGCACGATCTTCCGAAAGCCCGCTTGCACGCTCGTAATCAGCCCACCAATACCTGGTTTAAATTTTACTACATAATTTTCCTTTCGGTGAACTGCTTGTAAATCATTACGAAACAACATTGGCATCAGTCGTGTGGGAGTATTAACGACTGTGTCAGCAATTACTTAATGACACAGCACCTTGTTTACACATACTTGTTTACACTGCTAGACAGGTCGGGTTCGATTCCCGACCGAGGCACAAACACATGGGCAGTTTCTTCCAATTGATGCCTCTGTTCACCTAGCAGGAAATAGTTACCTGGGAATTTGTTAAGCTGTTGCTGGGCTGCATCCTTGGGATGTGTGTGTGTGTGTGTGTGTGTGTGTGTGTGTGTGTGTGTGTGTGTGTGTGTGTGTGTGTGTGTGTGTGTGTGTGTGTGTGTGAGTGTATTATATGCTGTATAATATATACATAGTATACTTGGGTTGTGGCACAATTGCTTATGAGTGCCCGCTAGTACGACTAATTACAATCAAACTGAATCATTTACACAGGAAAGCGCATATAGAAGTCGGCGGCCATATTGGGATGGACGTAGTTGCCGAGACGACAGTTGGGTCTCGGCCAGACAGAGTAGAGGAGAGACCAGAGAATCAGGACACAGGTGTCCCACCGGCCGGCCATTTTTTTGTTTATATTAAGCCACCCAAGAGGTGGCACGGGCACGAATAGCCCGTAAGTGGTGGGTGGCCCTTTTGAGCCATTACCAGTATCAATAGATGATACTGGAGATCTGTGGAGGTGCAGCTGCACCCTGCGTGACGGGAGATGTCTCCCGTCGACCAAATGGGGCCGGCCAATTGATTGATTGATGAAGATTAAGCCACCTAAGATGTGGCACGGGCATGAATAGCCCGTAAGGGGCCGGCCATGAACGAGGGCGTCTTATTGGAGCTGCGCACCACCTGACCTCCTCACATGGGGCCAACGTGATTGGAGATGACATCGCTGCTGTCCCCTCATTGGCTAATCTACAAGATAGGTCATAGGATCTGAAGGGACTCTAGTGAGGCCTCCTGGAGAACCAGGATTTGGCATTCTAAATTGGTAAGCATATGTTAGTGACAAACGTTGCTAACTCTACATTATACGTTACTAACTCACCATTATGCGTTACTGAGCACCTTCTGAGGTATTGTATGTGTGTTGATGAGTGTGGGAACGAGAGTGAGTAGTGTAGAACACTGTGATTCATAACTTAAGGTTCCATTCTGGTGATGTTTTTTTCAGCATGTTGACCCTGGCGACCAGGCTAACGCCCGCAACAGGTGAGGGCTGAGATACACTGACAGACTGTCAGTAAACACCTGTTTCACCTGTGTCATATAGTACTGTGCTGCATCTGAAACCTGTCACTCTTCAAGTGACGAGTGAAAGTCTATACACACACACACACTACACATCTTGATTGTGTTGTTATTGCTGTGTCCCATTCACACACATATTGGCCATGCACAATATATGTGAATGAGACACAACAATAACACCTGTATGTTCCATTGACAGGTATTATTGATTGATTTATTGCCATGCATCTGTAATACCCGAGCATCTACTTTAGAGTGCCTTTCGTCCCGTGAACTTGCAGCAATTAGGAAGTCATGTTCATTAACAGTTTGTCTATAGGAGTGTTAAATCAGGTTGGTTCCTTGGAGAAGCCATTATCGATCACTTGCACGATTCCATGTCTCTCTGGTGAGATCGTATGACACCAATTCAAAGTAATTAGACCCAAAATGTGTTAGTAACCAAGTTGTGAAGTAAACACGAAATTGTGAAGTTTCATGTTTCCATGAAGTATGGAAATTTATATATTTCTGTTATATATCAATTATATATAATGGAGTAGCATATAAAATTGATATCTGCCCTTGCATCTCCAGAACCAACCACCAGATATTATTCACATTCAGCAGATTATGAGGACATAAAGGATTATCTTTGGATAAGATGTGTATTAAGAGAACCACAAGACAAAAGTTGATCGTAACCTGGTGACCACTTGAGACGACTTGGTGACCACCTGAGACGACCTGGTGATGACCTGAGACGACCTGATGACCACCTGAGACGACCTGGTGATGACCTGAGACGACCTGGTGATGACCTGAGACGACCTAGTGATCACCTGAGACGACCTGGTGACCACCTGAGACGACCTGGTGACCACCTGAGACGACTTTGTGATGACCTGAGACGACCTATCCACAGTTATCACCTGAGACGACCTAGTGATCACCTGAGACGACCTGGTGACCACCTGAGACGACCTGGTGATCGCCTGAGACGACCTGGTGATCGCCTGAGACGACCTGGTGACCACCTGAGACGACCTAGTGATCACCTGAGACGACCCAGTGATCACCTGAGACGACCTGGTGACCACCTGAGACGACCTGGTGACCACCTGAGACGACCTGGTGATAACCTGAGACGACTTATCCACAAGGAGAGCCCCACTTGACGAAGCTTACCCCAAGCTGTGTACGGTTGCTCTGCTAACTTACTGTTTTCTGATAGCTTCCTGTGAGCCATTTGCCGTATGTAAATTGGCGACGTGTCAAAGTTGTATTTTTATGTACGTTTTTAATGTATTTTTTAAAGTATTTTATGTACGTTTAGTATAATATTACCTGTGAACAGGCAGACAGGTAGATGCTTATCCCTCAGAAAAGTTAAATAATGTCAACTGTTTGTGACGTGAGAAAATATATATGACCATATGTTGAACGGAGTGAGAAAAGCTTGAGCAATCATCCCTTGGTGCGTATATATATATATATATATATATATATATATATATCTCCAATATACTTTTAAATTTCATTTCAATTTTCCATTGATCCACATCAGCTTTTCCTGGCCAGCATCCCCCCTATTCTACCGCCAATACCCCCAACCCCCTTCTACCTCTTCGCTAATGAAATAGTCCCCTTCCCTTGCTCCCTGCTGCAACGAACCCTAAAACAGTTACCATCCATTAACCCTCCCTTAACCCCAGGGATACACAACCCAGGTATGAAGGAAGACGGAGGGTGACAGAGTCAGAAAGGTGGAAAACATGGAACGAAGCAAGTTTTAAAATAAGGTATACAAATGCGGATGGCATCAGAAACAAATTAAATGAATTCAATAAACAGAGATATGAGGATAATCAAAATGTTATTGCGCTCGCTGAAATTACATTATGAAGAGTCACATCATACGCAATATACACCATGTCTCTCAGCCAGATACACTCGTATCATCGCCATGCTCAGATATACACATTGCCTCCATGCACAGGCATGCACCCTACCCACACACCCAGATACACCTAGCCCCACACCCAAATATACACCCACCCAAACACCCAGATGCTCACCCTATGCAACACCCAGATGTACACTCTGTGCAAAACCCAGATGTACACCCTGTGAAACACCCAGATGTACACCCTTGTGCATCACCCAGATGTACACCCTATGCAAGACCCCAGATAAAACGCTTCTCTCTACAACTACACAGTCAAACAGGTCTGCAATTCAACCAGCCATAAACTCTCCTCAGATGATGATTGCAGGACGAGGAATGTCCATTGTTAATCCTCGAAAAGAGATGTGTGTCTCTCTAGCAGTTAAGAAAAAAACAGGTTTTGTGAGCTGCAGTATAAATGGTGTTTGCACACCACACTCTCCATCACACGTTACCCCATGGGGGTTTCCCCCACGGGTATTTTCTTCTAGAAGCGTTCAAGTGGATCACTTGAAACCAAGAACAACTTCTCCTCCCCTCCGACAACCTTCCATGTCTACTCGCCACGAGGTTGAGAGTTGCGTAGAATAAGAATTCGAGCCGGCGTACAATACCTTATCTTGGGCGGCTCTAGACATACACAACCCGAGACAGCTCAACAAGATGCTCCTTGAAGACAACCCTCAGGGAGCCGCAGGCAAGTGTGCCATAGAAGACATGTCAATGCCCAACAGGTGCGATATTGCCAAGCAGGACCCGGAAGTCAGTGACCCCAGGGTGATATACACCACACCAGTGCCACAGAGTAAGGTCACCAGCAGCACACAGACAAGGCGTCAAATGAAAACGTAACGATGAGAAAATGAGAGACATTTGTTACAAGATCAGCCGCAAACATGACTTAATTCACCCAACTACCGAAGCAACAAGCAACATGCCCAACATCTGAACCAGCTATAAAGTCATCATAAAGCTCTCCTGGAAAAGTTGCAAAGCAACTTCTAAATAATACAACAGTACCAATACAATCCGCCTACAGTACAGCAACTACAGCGAGCACCCAACTACAGCAGCCAGCGGCTACAACTAAACACCATCACAATCATCTACGGGAGCAACACTTTACCTCACATATCATGTCAACAACACAACTTCATATTTCACGTATCAACTCACAACACAACACAGCATCACCCACTAAGCCAAGGTGGTTTGGCCATTACCCTGTGCTTCCTCCTCTCTACCTTATCTCCCAGTGCTACTGTGTGTGTGTGTGTATGTGTGTGTGTGTGTGTGTGTGTGTGTGTGTGTGTGTGTGTGTGTGTGTGTGTGTGTGTGTGTGTGTGTGTGTGTGTGTGTGTGTGTGGGTAAAGAGAAATAGGGACAACCGAGCTCCCAACACAGTTATTACCCTACCCACGCCTTCGGCATCTCGTTTGATCTCACGCGTCTGTCTGTGTGTGTGTGTGTGTGTGTGTGTGCGTGGTCGCTCTGTAATTCAATGCTGTATGATGCCACCAATCACGCATGCAGCGCGGCGCACTAGTTTACCTTTCTGGCGTCCGAGCCGAGGTCAACAAGAAGCCAGATATGCCCTTGAATCCTCCCGAGTCATTGATGCAAGCATCTTTCTGTCATCGGTCAATATTTCTATGTCGAGTAATATTTATATATATTGAAGGTTTTCGTTGGGAATCAGCCTTTGTGTCGAGGCTGTTTGTGGCGTGGCGAGAGACCATAGTCGTTCAGTCTTGTTTACTATGATTGGAAACTTATAGTTTATGTGGGTCTCTGGGGGGTATGGGAGGTAGCTAGAGGTCATAGGGTGTATAGAGAGGTCAAGGGCGCCTCTCTGGGGGGTATGGGAGGTAGCTAGAGGTCATGAGGTGTATAGAGAGGTCAAGGGCTTCTCTCTGGGGGGTATGGGAGGTAGCTGAGGTCACGGGGTGTATAGAGAGGTCAAGGGCGCCTCTCTGGGGGGTATGGGAGGTAGCTGAGGTCACGGGGTGTATAGAGAGGTCAAGGGCGCCTCTCTGGGGGGTATGGGAGGTAGCTAGAGGTCATGGGGTGTATAGAGAGAGGTCAAGGGCGCCTCTCTGGGGGGTATGGGAGGTAGCTAGAGGTCATGGGGTGTATAGAGAGGTCAAGTGCGCCTCTCTGGGGGGTATGGGAGGTAGCTAGAGGTCATGGGGTGTATAGAGAGGTCAAGGGCGCCTCTCTGGGGGGTATGGGAGGTAGCTAGAGGTCATGGGGTGTATAGAGAGGTCAAGGGCTTCTCTCTTTGGGGGTATGGGAGGTAGCTGAGGTCACGGGGTGTATAGAGAGGTCAAGGGCGCCTCTCTGGGGGGTATGGGAGGTAGCTAGAGGTCATGGGGTGTATAGAGAGGTCAAGGGCTTCTCTCTTTGGGGGTATGGGAGGTAGCTGAGGTCACGGGGTGTATAGAGAGGTCAAGGGCTTCTCTCTGGGGGGTATGGGAGGTAGCTAGAGGTCATGGGGTGTATAGAGAGAGGTCAAGGGCGTCTCTCTGGGGGTATTGGCGGTGCCTGGAGGTCACGGGGTGTATAGAGAGGTCAAGGGCGCCTCTCTGGGGATATTGGAGGTGCCTGGAGGTCACAGGGTGTCGAGAGAGGTCAAGGGCGCCTCTCTGGGGGTATTGGAGGTGCCTGGAGGTCACGGGGTGTCGAGAAGAGGTCAAAGGGGATAGTGATTCAGCGAAACTAAATTGGGACCATTACTGGTAATCTTTAGTAATTTACTTCCCCTCTGCCTCTAATTATGCCAATGTGAACTTTAGCGAAACACGTGATTTCAGTGACACTCGACCGACCCATGTTCATAATAGGCTGCATTTGTGACGTTGGTGGCGAAAAAGTTCACAAATGATGAACTGATGAACAGAACAGATGTAGATGAACAGAAACGAATGAATTAATTTTACTATCCTCACTGTCCGCGATGTTACGCCAGTCACACATCCTGGTGAGCAGTGTTACGACCGTCACACATCCAGGCGAGCAGTGTTACCACCGTCACACATCCAGGCGAGCAATGTTACAGCCCGTCACACATCCAGGTGAGCAGTGTTACAGCCGTCACACATCCAGGCGAGCAGTGTTACTACCGTCACACATCCAGGCGAGCAATGTTACAGCCCGTCACACATCCAGGTGAGCAGTGTTACAGCCGTCACACATCCAGGTGAGCAGTGTTACAGCCGTCACACATCCAGGTGAGCAGTGTTACAGCCGTCACACATCCAGGTGAGCAGTGTTACAGCCCGTCACACATCCAGGTGAGCAGTGTTACAGCCCGTCACACATCCAGGTGAGCAGTGTTACAGCCGTCACACATCCAGGTGAGCAGTGTTACAGCCCGTCACACATCCAGGTGAGCAGTGTTACAGCCGTCACACATCCAGGTGAGCAGTGTTACAGCCGTCACATATCCAGGTGAGCAGTGTTACAGCCCGTCACATATCCAGGTGAGCAGTGTTACAGCCGTCACACATCCAGGTGAGCAGTGTTACAGCCGTCACATATCCAGGTGAGCAGTGTTACAGCCCGTCACACATCCAGGCGAGCAGTGTTACAGCCCGTCACACATCCAGGTGAACAGTGTTACAGCCGTCACACATCCAGGTGAACAGTGTTACAGCCGTCACACATCCAGGCGAGCAGTGTTACAGCCCGTCACACATCCAGGTGAACAGTGTTACAGCCGTCACACATCCAGGCGAGCAGTGTTACCACCGTCACACATCCAGGTGAGCAGTGTTACAGCCGTCACACATCCAGGCGAGCAGTGTTACAGCCGTCACACATCCAGGCGAGCAGTGTTACAGCCCGTCACACATCCAGGTGAGCAGTATTACAGCCGTCACACATCCAGGTGAGCAGTGTTACAGCCCATCACATATCCAGGTGAACAGTGTTACAGCCGTCACACATTCAGGCGAGCAATGTTACAGCCCGTCACACATCCAGGCGAGCAATGTTACAGCCCGTCACACATCCAGGCGAGCAATGTTACAGCCCGTCACAAATCCAGGCGAGCAATGTTACAGCCCGTCACACATCCAGGCGAGCAGTGTTACGGCCGTCACACATCCTGGTGAACAATGTTACAGCCCGTCACACATCCAGGCGAGCAGTGTTACAGCCGTCACACATCCAGGTGAGCAGTGTTACAGCCGTCACACACAACACAGTTGCGACCTCCTCTTGCAAACAAATATTTGCACGTGCTAATTGTTTGCTCAACGCCTGGTCTCAACGCCCAACAAACACACGATATTAAGGTCACCTGCGCTACCTTGTTAGACGAAATTAGTATGTTGATACTGATCTGTCCTAGTTATATATATATATATATATATATATATATATATATATATATATATATATATATATATATATATATATATATATATATATTTAAGAATTAGAATTTGGATAAAGATTTTAATTTAATTTACTAACATTACACAGAAGTATTCTATAAATAAAACAGAAGTACAACCTCCATAGAAATTTAACAGATATTGTGAATATTGTTAACACATTAAGTGAATAAATTTCCACTTTTTTATATAAATGTAAATTATAAGAAAGCTGTGTTGTCCTCGACTCACAATCGGGAATCTTGGGTTCGAGTCCCCGGGTGGGGCAGATATGGTTGTGCACTTTTCTGTTGACATAGCAATAACTACCTAGGGAGTTAGGCAACTGTTGTGGGTTGCACAACATTCTGTCCTCGATAACCAGATTTATATATAAATACAAGAAAAAAAACACTCACGAACCAGTATTTTAAATTAAAACAAAAAACACTCCTAACTACCACAATTACAAACGACTTAATCCTGTGGTTATAAATCAAGACCGATTTACAATTACCTCTAATTAGATAACCGAAGCGCTATTGCGTGTTGGTGGCTTTGCAGGAATGTAAGAACCCCAATGTTATGTTCTCTCACAACCCAATGTACCTTCTTGTATTATATATATATATATATATATATATATATATATATATATATATATATATATATATATATATATATATATATATATATTTATACACATATATATATATATATATATATATATATATATATATATATATAACAAGATGAGATTTCTTTGCGGCCAATGTTAAATGTTCCATTACCGGAGTTTAGTTCGGTAATTGGAAAATTACCGAACTAATTGTTCCAGCAAAAGCAGTTCAGTGCCACAGAAACTGCTGTGTAAAAAAAAAGTCTGTGACAACAGTGGCTTGTCACTGTTTTGGACCATTAAAATCACCCGCCGTGGTTTAATCCCCCGTGTTTTCAGTCCCCTGCCAACCCATCTTCCGAATAGACAGTACGTTTTAATACTAAATGTAATAAGTACAATCCTGACTATCGGCATAGTACATAAATACACTTAATCGCCAGCATCGCACGAAAATATTGTGAATATTAGAGTTTACCTGAAAAGTTGTATTGAAAACCACGACCTAACCTAACCTTGGGAGTGTAGGAGGACAAGCATGTAAATAGCATTTATTGCTTCTTAATTACAATTAGTACTCAACCTATAGCTATATTGGTATTACAATTTTATAAAACTAATAAAACAAAACTAAAGTCTTCAATAAATTATAAAGTAACTCAAGATATTTTCAAATTTTGTATAAAATCTCTATTGTTTAATAAAGCTAAAAAAGAAATTCTATATATTTAAAACTTGTGTATATAGAATTGTACACGAAAACTTCACCCTAAAGATTTTGAGTGTATTAACAGAAAATGAGGAGAATATATATGGAGGTAAATGTAATAGCACAATTAAGTGTATATATGTACTATGCAGACAGTCAGTAATGTACTTATTACATTTAGTACTAAATCGTACTGTCTATTCGGAGGAAGGGTTGCCCCGTGTTTAGTCCGTATTTTAGAAGCTGTTGAAGTGGAAGGGGAACTATCAGGAGAAAGCCAAGCCACCACGACTATATAGCACTTGGAAGGGGGGGGGGGGGGGGTCAGGATGAGGATTTAGGATCTGATGAGGGGGGAAAAAATGGTGCCCAACCACTTGAACGGTCGGGGATTGAACGCCGACCTGCATGAAGCGAGACCGTCGCTCTACCGTCCAGACCAAGTGACTGGGTAGAAAAGATACTGTTTATTCAGTGAATTAGACCACGCTGTATGGGCTCTGCTTGTTGAAGCTGTTGAAGCTTTGGTGTTGTGATGACCAAACCACACGTCAGAAGATGGAGAAACGACGTCGTTTCGGTCCGCCCTGGACCGGAACAGGGGAGGGCCGCCCTGGACCGGAACAGGGGCGGGCCGCCCTGGACCGGAACAGGGGCGGGCCGCCCTGGACCGGAACAGGGGCGGGCCGCCCTGGACTAGAACAGGGGCGGGCCGCCCTGGACCGGAACAGGGGCGGGCCTCCCTGGACCGGAACAGGGGTGGGCCGCCCTGGACCGGAACAGGGGCGGGCCGCCCTGGACCGGAACAGGGGAGGGCCGCCCTGGACCGGAACAGGGGAGGGCCGCCCTGGACCGGAACAGGGGCGGGCCGCCCTGGACTAGAACAGGGGCGGGCCGCCCTGGACCGGAACAGGGGCGGGCCGCCCTGGACCGGAACAGGGGCGGGCCGCCCTGGACCGGAACAGGGGCGGGCCGCCCTGGACCGGAACAGGGGAGGGCCGCCCTGGACCGGAACAGGGGAGGGCCGCCCTGGACCGGAACAGGGGCGGGCCGCCCTCATGATCAAGGCGTGTGATGGTGTATCTTTCTGTATAACGTACTTCAATTTTACCGGTTTCTTGCCGTTGTGGTCGAGGTTGGTGATGTGAATTATTACTGTACCATATACCATGGAGGCTTATTACTGTACCATATACTCACACTCATTAATCAAAGTGCCCAACCACCTGGGGTGGATGGTAGAGCGACGGTCTCGCTTCATGCGGGTCGGCGTTCAATCTTCGTCCGTCCAAGTGGTTGGGCACCATTCCTTCTTCCACCCTTTCCCCCCGTCCCATCCAAAATCCTTATCCGGACCCCCTTCCAACTGCTATACAGTCGCAATGGCTTGGCGCTTCCCCCCTGGTAATTCTCTCCCTCCCTCATCAATCAAGGAGCTCAAACACGCGAGTTCTCAACTGCAGTTTCCTTGTCCCAATATACAATGGACCAGAGACCCAATATACGTGTAGGCTCAGGAATCTGTACATCAGTTGATTGACGGTTGAGAGGCGGGAGCAAAGAGTACAATTAGGTGAGTACGTGTGCTTGTATACAATGACTGCACCTGTGAGGAAACAATGAATGAACTTTACAGTACCTGGACTTGTAAAGTTACAGTGACTATGAGACTATATGACTGTACAGAGAATGTCAACATTGACTGTAGCCTTAGGGGTAAAATTCTCTCTCTGCAACTTACCCCAAACTGTGAACTGAGTCATTTCTATCCTCTGAATTAACACTGTTCAATCATTAGATTTAATCACTTGTTAAAAGGCTTTACGCACCATTACCAGTAAAGCTGTTAATCAGTAAAAAAAATTCTTTAATAAAACTATGCCCTATAACAGTTGAAAACAGTCTGATGATATATGACATAAGTGATGAAAAGCTATTCAAACTTTTTTCCAAAAATTTTAAGCTTGATTTAGACACGTATTCACCTGCGTAGTCCAGCCAATATTGTAATGATTTGTTGAAGTTGTTGCTAATAAACTTTATGAGCTTCAAGCCCAATTATCAGAGAATATAATTTATGAATCTAAAAGGAAATTTCCCCCCCAGCTCATAGACATTAAAAATAATGGAATCTGTTAATTATTATTCAAATTCAAAAAATTTATTCATAAATGCCAGTAATATCAGCAGCCTGTAATACCAGCAGTCTGTAATACCAACAGCCTGTAATACCAACAGCCTGTAATACCAGCAGCCTGTAATACCAACAGCCTGTAATACCAACAGCCTGTAATACCAACAGCCTGTAATACCAACAGCCTGTAATACCAGCAGTCTGTAATACCAACAGCCTGTAATACCAACAGCCTGTAATACCAGCAGCCTGTAATACCAACAGCCTGTAATACCAACAGCCTGTAATACCAACAGCCTGTAATACCAACAGCCTGTAATACCAGCAGCCTGTAATACCAACAGCCTGTAATACCAACAGCCTGTAATACCAACAGCCTGTAATACCAGCAGTCTGTAATACCAACAGCCTGTAATACCAACAGCCTGTAATACCAGCAGCCTGTAATACCAACAGCCTGTAATACCAACAGCCTGTAATACCAACAGCCTGTAATACCAACAGCCTGTAATACCAGCAGTCTGTAATACCAACAGCCTGTAATACCAGCAGTCTGTAATACCAACAGCCTGTAATACCAACAGCCTGTAATACCAACAGCCTGTAATACCAACAGCCTGTAATACCAACAGCCTGTAATACCAGCAGTCTGTAATACCAACAGCCTGTAATACCAACAGCCTGTAATACCAACAGCCTGTAATACCAACAGCCTGTAATACCAACAGCCTGTAATACCAGCAGTCTGTAATACCAACAGCCTGTAATACCAGCAGCCTGTAATTCCAACAGCCTGTAATACCAACAGCCTGTAATACCAGCAGTCTGTAATACCAGCAGTCTGTAATACCAACAGCCTGTAATACCAACAGCCTGTAATTCCAACAGCCTGTAATACCAACAGCCTGTAATACCAGCAGCCTGTAATACCAACAGCCTGTAATACCAGCAGTCTGTAATACCAACAGCCTGTAATACCAGCAGTCTGTAATACCAGCAGTCTGTAATACCAACAGCCTGTAATACCAACAGCCTGTAATACCAACAGCCTGTAATACCAGCAGTCTGTAATACCAACAGCCTGTAATACCAGCAGCCTGTAATACCAACAGCCTGTAATACCAACAGCCTGTAATACCAGCAGTCTGTAATACCAGCAGTCTGTAATACCAACAGCCTGTAATACCAACAGCCTGTAATACCAACAGCCTGTAATACCAGCAGTCTGTAATACCAACAGCCTGTAATACCAGCAGCCTGTAATACCAACAGCCTGTAATACCAGCAGTCTGTAATACCAACAGCCTGTAATACCAACAGCCTGTAATTCCAACAGCCTGTAATACCAGCAGTCTGTAATACCAACAGCCTGTAATACCAGCTGCCTGTAATACCAACAGCCTGTAATACCAGCAGTCTGTAATACCAACAGCCTGTAATACCAACAGCCTGTAATTCCAACAGCCTGTAATACCAACAGCCTGTAATACCAACAGCCTGTAATACCAACAGCCTGTAATACCAACAGCCTGTAATACCAGCAGCCTGTAATACCAACAGCCTGTAATACCAACAGCCTGTAATACCAACAGCCTGTAATACCAACAGCCTGTAATACCAACAGCCTGTAATACCAACAGCCTGTAATACCAGCAGCCTGTAATACCAACAGCCTGTAATACCAACAGCCTGTAATACCAACAGCCTGTAATACCAACAGCCTGTAATACCAACAGCCTGTAATACCAGCAGCCTGTAATACCAACAGCCTGTAATACCAACAGCCTGTAATACCAACAGCCTGAAATACCAGCAGCCTGTAATACCAGCAGTCTGTAATACCAACAGCCTGTAATACCAACAACCTGTAATACGAACAGCCTGTAATACCAGCAGTCTGTAATACCAACAGCCTGTAATACCAGCAGCCTGTAATACCAACAGCCTGTAATACCAGCAGTCTGTAATACCAACAGCCTGTAATACCAGCAGCCTGTAATACCAACAGCCTGTATTACCAAAAGACTTTAGCCCCAGACAGCCTGCAGCCTTCCCACATTGATCCCATACTGTCTTCAATTCCCCCCTTACCATTCTCAACCCTCCCCCTCCCACCACCATCACATCCATTCACCCCTCCTCAATCGTAACCCTGTGGTATCGTAAGTCACTGCACGGTATCGTAAGTCAGTGGTGAGATGGGGAGAAGGGGAAGATCGGGGGGAAGGAAAGGTGTAAGAGGTGGGGAGAGAATGGGAAGAAAGGAGGGAGAAGTGAGATACATGGAAGGGGAGGGTATTAGCAGAAGGAAGTGGAGGAGGAGAAGGAGGAATGGAAGGTAGAAGGAGGAGGAGGGAGAAGACGGGGTGAGGGAAGAGGGAGGAGACGGGGAGAAGGAAGGGGGGGGGGGGGGGGAGAGACCCCAACCATCAATCTAGGTTGGCCTGGGTAAACAAGGAGAGTGGCCAACCCACACTTCTGCAGCCATTGTCTGGGTGGTGATCCCACACCCGCACGCCCACACACGTCCACCCCCTCGGAGGTGGGGGGGGAGGAGGACGAGGAGGAGGAAGAGAAGGAGGACGAGGAGGAGAAGGAGGATGAGGAGGAGGAGGAGGAGGAGGAGGAGGAGGAGGGAGGCTCTTCAATATTCTACTCTCAGAATTAGGTCGAATTACATTAATGGCTTTCGAAAATTTCTGATTACCTAGTTTGTGATCCCTACATCAGTCTTGGAACTGCATTCACTAACAGCCTGACTGGTCAAGCCTGAACCCCTGGAGGGTTGATCAGAGGGGTTAAATGATCCGCAGGTTCCACAGTAGTGGGTGGAGAGGGTGTTGGGTGGAGGGGGAGTTGGGTGGAGTTAGGTGGAGTTGGGTGGAGAGGGTGTTGGGTGGAGAGGGTGTTGGGTGGAAGTGGCTTGCGTAATACAGCATTTATATAGACAGTTAATGTCCAGCGGCTTGTACCTGGATTGTACCTGGACTGTACTCCAGAGATCACACCAACTTACACTCTCAACTTCCAAGCAAAACACTCAAAAATACGCCCTTCCCCCCCACCCGAGGAGACACCCTCAAGGATGGACTCCAAACTAAATGAACAAATTCACATCAACTTACATGACACTTCAGCAATCACGTGGCGGACCTGAAATTACAAATATGAAATTCAGATCAGATTAACTTAACCTTATAACCTAACAAAATTTGTCTAGATCTTAAACAAATTGTTTATTTGTCTTCATAATGTAACTATTTGAAACACAACATTATTGTATTTTTTTGTATAATAGATTAAAAATTAACATGGTCATATTGCGGTATATAAAAACACATGCCTTCCTTTTTCCTAAAAAAAAATGGTCGTAAGCCAAACTTATTCTATAAATAAGCCATTTCTTGGTTCAGATGTTCTCATAAATTGAGCGTAAGATATTAGCCCCAGTTTACTGAGCCTCCTGGTTCCACTTCCCCAATTATGTGACGTTTATTCTGGGACAAATCGTTATCATGGCCTCTATTCCTCTCCCTGTCTGTCTGTATCGGCCCCGCTCATGTAACTACTTTATTGCACTGTAATAAATCATTATATATATATATATATATATATATATATATATATATATATATATATATATATATATATATATATATATATATATATATATATATATATATATAATAAAATTCCTGTCTCTCGTCTGTTTTTAACAAATTTGTTAACTTACTTTTGACTGCTATTGTACTGTCGCTTTCCTCCTTGCTCTATAAAAATCTATTTTTCTCTTTCCTGTTAACTGCTCTTTCCATCTCATTCCTCCAAGCAAATTCTTTTTGTACAACTTTTAAATTTTTTTTAAGGTTTCTTTCTTCAAGGTCATTCTTCGCCTCTTCTTTTGGTCTCGTTTGCCTGTTTTAAAAACTTTTCATTCAAACTCAAACCTTCAAACTCCTTCGAAGGTACGAGCTTAATCACTCAATCACCTCTTAGCATCAACAGGTGATCAGACAAACCTTCTAGACATTACTCTCACTGCTCTCTTATGGCATAGTCTTCGGTATACTTCTATACTCTGATCAAGCACATAGTTAATTAGGCGTTCAGTTTCACAACGTGGTCTGTGTACAGTGTAATCTATACATTGGGAACACAAGGAAACACTTCCGTCAGTCACCCGAGTAGATGCTGTTATCAAGGATAAAAGTCAAATATATTAATATATATACTTGACTTATATATATTATATATATTAATATATATATTATATATATTCTTGACTTGATAAAAGTCAAGTATATATATATAATTTAAATATAACAATCTTGTACGATATAAGATATAAGATTCTTGGAAGTTAAATACACAGAAATCACAATAGCGTGATACATCAAATGAACAAATCCACGAGGCAATCGACTAAGGTGCGTCTGGGATCATCCCGGTCGTAGGTTCGAACCCTCATCACGGCCTTTGTTGGATTTGTTCATTCTTGGAATTTATTATGATAAAATTTAATGATGACGTTTTTCCCCGTGCTGTTTCAGTATCAATGTGATGGGCTTCTATCTTCTTAAAATTAAGGATTACCCTCCTCTAATGTTTTATACTGACGTTTACGCAATTTAATTTTTCTGAATATTTTTGTATTTCTATAACTTGTGAGGAATAAATCTAGAAATCTACTTTACCTTAGAAGTTTGGAGGTAGGATTTGGATTTATTTCTTAAGATTTGTGTATGATATTGTTGGTGCATGAGTTAGGGGAGATTGCAGAGCCGGATGAGGGGAGAGAGAGAGAGAGAGAGAGAGAGAGAGAGAGAGAGAGAGAGAGAGAGAGAGAGAGAGAGAGAGAGAGAGAGAGAGAGAGAGAGAGAGAGAGAGAGAGAGAGAGAGAGAAGACACGAGGGGAGAACTGATGGAGATGGGAGAGAGTGATGGAGAGTTTCGAGAGACAGTGAATATCTCAGAATATCACTGAGATATTCACTGTGCTTAACCTCCCCCCCCCCCTCCCACGCACACACAAGTGGTTGACCAATGGGATGCATTAAGAAGGGATGTGGTGGAGGCTGACTCCATACACAGTTTCAAATGAAGATATGAAAGAGCCCATGCAGTAGGCTCAGGAACCTGTACACCTGTCGATTGTCAGTCGAGAGGCGGGACCAAAGAGCCAAAGCTCAACCCCCACAAGCACAACTAGGTGAATACAACTAGGTGAGTAGACACACTTCATGCTGGTGATTCAGTGGACGGGGTATATATAGGTGTAGACACAAGAAGCCATCACCACACTCACTCTCCCTGTCCACACACAATCTCTGTCTATACACGCCTTCCCCCATCCCCCTAACCACACACACTCCCCTGTGCGCACGCACGCACGCACGTACACCTCTCAACCTAAGGGGCCTAAGTCCTAAGGGTTCGATCCCCGACGGAGGCGGAAACAAATGGGCAGAGTTTCTTTCACCCTGATGCTCAATGGTGGTTCACCTAGCAGTAAATAGGTACCTGGGAGTTAGACAGCTGCTACGGGCTGCTTCCTGTGTGTGTGTGTGTGTGTGTGTGTGTGTGTGTGTGTGTGTGTGTGTGTGTGTGTGTGTGTGTGTGTGTGTGTGTGAAAAAAATTAATTGACAGTTGAGAGGCGGATTCGAAAAGCCTGACCTCAACCCCCACAAGCACAACTAAGTGAGTACACACACGCACACAGACACACACACACACACACACACACACACACACACACACACACACACACACACACACACACACACAGACACACACACACACACACACACACACACACACACACACACACACACACACACACACACACACACACACACACACACACACACACACACACACACACTCTGTAACACACTCACAACTACAAATTGCTTGAGGCTCTCCAAGGGATGAGTCAAACCCAACACGGCGCAACTTGTCCAAAAGGGCACTGAAAGTTCTTTGCTCTTCGGTAATTCATCGAAAAGAGAGAGAGAGCGAGAGAGAGAGAGAGAGAGAGAGAGAGAGAGAGAGAGAGAGAGAGAGAGAGAGAGATGAAAGATGCGAATATATCGCAGCGATAAAGGAGGCGATACAATGAGAGGTTCCTTCTCTTGTGTTTGATGAAATGTAGACTGATTCTCAGAGTGCTACCCCCCCACACTATGTTTTCCTTGGAGGTCTCTCTCTCTCTCTCTCTCTCTCTCTCTCTCTCTCTCTCTCTCTCTCGCTCTCAGACCATCAGCACCGTCCTTCTCCCCCCCCCCACGATACTCCTCTATCCCCAGGCCCCGTTATTCTCCTCCTCCTCCACGTCCTCCTTGGCTTCAATCAGGAGTCATATACACACGACCATCAAACGAGGAACATCAGGACCCCGTTGGCACACTGCCGCGCCTTGAGTAGGTGTGTGTGTGTGTGTGTGTGTGTGTGTGTGTGTGTGTGTGTGTGTGTGTGTGTGTGTGTGTGTGTGTGTGTGTGTGTGTGTGTATTCCCCTTGTTGTGCTTGCGGGGGTCGAGCTAAATTTCGGTCCGGCTCTCAACTGTCAATCAATCAACTGTTACTAACTACTAACTAACTTTTTCACACACACACACACACACACACACACACACACACACACACACACACACACACACACACACACACACACACACACACACACACACGAAGCATCCCGTAACAGCTGTCTAACTCACAGGTACCTATTTACTGCTAGGTAACAGGGGAATCAGGGTAAAAGAAATTCTGTCCATTTTGTTTCTGCCATCACCGGGTATCGATACCGGACCCAAGGATTGCGAGTCCAGAGCGATGTCCACTCAGCTATCAGGTCCCATGTATGTGTGTGTGTGTGAGCGAGCTTTTCAATCACCTAATTTTAGGTATCAGTCTTCTGGCATACCTTTGAACCTCCTCAAATTTCCCTGTGTGTTTCACAAGCAGTCGATTCGAACTGAACTGGTGCTGCATACTTCGATACTGATCTGACATAGGTTGAATATAATGTTTTGAGGAAATTAATGTTAACGTTCTAATGCCTGACGTAAGCGGCTGAGGATAACCTGTGTGCTTCCCCCAGATATTTACCGCAGTGTCCAATATAACATAGACCAGAGTGAACAGTCTCGAACACTGACTTTGGTTCGAGGTTCAGAGATAATTCAACGATCAATAACTTCTGATGATGTTGATTTATCGTTGATTTTATGATGCACTTCGATGATATTGTACGCACTTGGGCTGTACTCTCCCGTGACCAGAAAAGCTAATACCACACAATCAGACAATTCAAACAGCCAACACACACACATACACACAAAAAATCAACTAATTAGCGAATATAAGCAACACAAGCAATCTGCCAATGCATACAAACTACGCCTGTTCTTAGTCAAACTAAGTCTAAAACAATCCACCAGAAATAAACATTCAGCCAACACAAATTATCAAGCGAAAACAATCAGGTCAGTCAATATAGTCAATCAAAACAAACACTCAGTCAACACAAATTATCAAGCGAAAACAATCAGGTCAGTCAATATAGTCAATCAAAACAAACACTCAGCCAACACAAATTATCAAGCGAAAACAATCAGGTCAGTCAATATAGTCAATCAAAACAAACACTCAGCCAACACAAATTATCAAGCGAAAACAATCAGGTCAGTCAATATAGTCAATCAAAACAAACACTCAGTCAAACACAAACAAGAGTGCCTCGAACGCCAGAGCAACATTTCTGCTCTTCGGATACAACGGTAACTGTAAGAACAATAAATAACAGCGTTTAGCATCGATATTGTTTCCTCCATTCATATCAGCCAACGGGGAGGTTAAACCTACTGTTTTCACCGTCGAAAATCCGGCTCTTCTGTTGTTTTAATGCGTCGTTTATTATGCGTCCAACGCATTTCGTATCAAGGATTTCGTGCCACTCATATTGTATTTTTTGTAGTTTTATGAATGCAATTCGATACATTATTTCAAAAGATAGTTCCGTGGACATTATTTGTGGGCCATAATATATATATATATATATATATATATATATATATATATATATATTAGTATATTTTGGTAGCAGTCTTTCCTGTAGACATAGATTATTAAATATGACCGAAAAAGTAAGATTAATAATTCTAACACGAATTTTCTCGATCTTTCGTACATTTCTTTTCACTGTTGGTGGTAATTCAAAAATCAATTCTCCAAAATTCATTTTTATTTCTAGTCTATTATTTCTAGACTAAAATTATTCTATTATTTCTAGACTAGTCTATTATTTCTAGACTAAAAATAAAAATGAATTTTGGAGAATTGATTTTTGAATTACCACCAACAATGAAAAGGAATGTACGAAAGATAGAGAAAATTCGTGTTAGAATTATTAATCTTACTTTTTCGGTCATATTTAATAATATATATATATATATATATATATATATATATATATATATATATATATATATATATATATATATATATATATATATATATATTTCCATAAGTTGAGAGTTCATCCGCAAATTAAAAAATATATATATTTTAAGGATATTGCCACGATCAAAAGCCTCTGAATAACTCCACCATAATAGCGCGATCTTAAAAAACTGAACTAAATCAAGCCCCCCCAAAAAAAACAGAAACCTAAAAGGAAAAGAACCGCAAAAGACCCGCAAGAGCTGACCAGATGTGGGAATGGTCGTCAGTGCACAAATCCTTTTCACAATAAACATTATGTTTGACACATGTTGACACAACGTGAATACCACAAGACCCCGGAGATGGTAGAGGTAAAAGTGTTTAAGTAAACAATATTTTGTTACATTTCGTATGCTTTTCGATATTGTTTCTAGTTCCGCCTATTGCGTTTGGTTAGTTGTTCAATGTAGTTTTATGAAACCCGTAGCTTGAAAGGTAAGGAAGAGTGGAACTGTGTGAGAATGAACAATATCAGTTCAGACCGTGAGTGAACAAGAACAATCTATCAGGTGTGTTTGTGAGAGTGAACGATAACAATCCTACAGGTGTTTTTGTGAGTGAGTAAGAACAATCCAGTGTTTTTTGTGAGATAGAGTAGCTATGTGAAGGCATGAGCAAGAACAATTCAAAATGAGAGCACCTCTGTTATAACAAATAGGAACAGTTCAAAGTGAAGGTACATGTGGGTCAAAAGTGAACAAGAATGGTTCAGGCAAAACTCACACGTTTCAGTGAACGCTGCAGAGAGAACATGTGTGTGTTTCAATGAACAAGACTAGTTCAGAAAGAGAGAAAAAAAGGGGCTCAGACAAACGTGATTATCCAAAAATTTACAGCTAACAAAAAAAAAAAAAACACGAACATTATATTTTATTTAGTGCCTAATTCGTCCTCTTCAGTCTTGTCACATTTATAATGAACGCCAAAATGTACCATCAAATCTCTTTTAATATCAACCGGCCACACCACCCAAAAATTACATTTTTGCATTTCCTGTGAAATTTAGCTTTTATTCGACGTATTTCAAATATAGAATGATTACCTTTGCACAATGGTGGATGGAAATATGCAAAAAGTGAATTACGAATCTGACATTTTTCGTTTCCAGATAATGTGGCTGACATTTGGAATAAACTTATATATATATTTGACCATACTGCACTACCACAGTTAAAGTAAATGGTGTAATGTAGCGAGTCAAGTTCAAGGACTTGCACAGAGACTGCTGATTGCCTGTAGGCGGGGCCCAAAGACCAGACCTGCTTCTGGACGAATATAAGAAGGTAAGCTCGCTAAATTGACGGGTTGTTCCGTTTCTTATCCATGGGATCTTTGGTTAGGTTAGGTTATGACAATATATACACCATTTTAGTGATGTTGTGACAACTTGAGAGCACGAACTGCGCACGCGCCCCTTCCCTGCCCTCTTCCCCTCACCACACGCACACAATACCCCCTCACAAACACACTCCATCCACTCAAAAATCCCCCTAAACAGGATATCGGTCTGACGCCCACAAGCCTCTCACATGAACGAAGGCCTGACTGCCAATCCTTCCCTCAGAGGGTGTGCTCAGGGTGGCATCACAGGATGACCATTACACGCATCGTGTTATGTGTTGTGTGGTAATTATAACACACATTAAGGTGGTCGAAACAGCTGGCTTGTGATCGTACTGGACACCGCTTGGTTATAATGGTGGCTCAGAGGTTAGTGTTGGGCTCACTGCACTGGCTCATGTGAAGTGCTTTCCCCAGGTCTGTCTGTCTGTCTGTCTGTCTGTCTCTCTCTCTCTCTCTCTCTCTCTCTCTCTCTCTCTCTCTCTCTCTCTCTCTCTCTCTCTCTCTCTCGGGGCTCCCCCCTTCAATACAATATCGTGCAAGGTTTCAAAACATGACTCTGCATCTCTATATGATGGATATCAAACATATATATTTTGTTATGAATGTCAGATAAGTTGGGATTTATTAATTAGCATATTAATGAGCGGTAAAACCATCACTTATTAACTATTTCATCTATTTATTTAATCCTTTGGTTGCTTAATCATTTATTTATTTCTACACTTTTCTATTTGTGTGGCCAGAGAGGCTGTGAAGATCCGGCAGCGTGAGACGGAGGTTATCTCGTGGCTTCAGCTTCCATCTTGACTGCAACAACGGTCCCAGACGCGAGGACCTGAAGTGCAAACTTTGTGGGAGTTACGTTCGTCCAAGTCGCAGGAACGAGCAGACTAGACAGGTGTCAGGCGAGCCGTTCCTTCCCCACGCCCCCGGCCTGATCTTGGGTGATGTGACCTCGGAGTCTATAGACTTTGAGGTCACATCACATCACTTCTTCTTCTTCCCTGTCCTATGATTTCCCCCTACCTCATTGGATATGTGTGTGTGTTTATTTCCAAGTTCATTTAATCTTATACAACTATTTTTTTTTTACAGATGGGTCGGGTGATTTAGATTGGTAGCAATCACCTCAAGGAGGTCGGAAGGTAGTTTGGTGGTCTGAGAGGTCAGTCTGGGTCACGAAGGCTCGAGCAGTTTCGTTTCATATTTGAAGGAGTTTTGGCCTACCTCCTCAGGCAGTATTGATCCACCTCACGACCTCTGTGTAATCGGCGCATGATAAGAAGCCTTCTTAGCTGCCATCTCAGAAGACAGTGTTCGTCCTACTGGCCCCAGACATCGTTCGGTCCTCCCTACAGTCCTATATCCCTGGAAACACAAACCGTAACTGACCTTACTTTGCGCTTGTTACTACTTGTAATAAAGTTGTTACATTTTGGCTTAACGTGTTTTTGACGTATTAGAACGTTGTTACAACTTGTCATATTGGGTGTTGTAACTGGTTAGGAGGTGTTAAATCTTGTTCGAACGTTGTAGCAACGTCGTTGTTTCGCTGTGTGTTTGGCAAGATATCAGTTGGAAGAGTATTGCGGATTGCTGCGACCTGCACTTCATCTAAGATTTTGGTCAGCAACACAGTGAACTTCAGAACTATGTGAATAACTATGCTAATACCGAACACGATCTGGTTCAAGTGATGAATATTGTAAACCCATTCTTACAGTATACACTAGAGGAATAATATGTGGAGGTGTACATACGTTAAACACATCGGTGGCGGTTGTAAGGATGTATATATGATCACATTCTCGCAAGCCTCAAGTGAAGAAGCTCTGTGCTCTCAGAGCTGAAAGAAGAAGGAAGAAAGGAAGGAAGGAATTATCAAGGGAAAGCGCCAAGCCATTTGGACTATATAGCACTGGGAAGGGGTCAGGATAAGGATTTGGTGATGGAACGGGGAGAATGGAATGGTGCCCCAACCACTTGGACGGTCGGGGATTGAACGCCGATCTGCATGTAGCGAGACCGTCGCTCTACCGTCCACCCCAAGTAGGATACGTCAGGAGTCGAGTAGGAATACGAGGTTCCGGTGTAGAAGTGTGTTCCCTATGGCAACAGCTCTGGCTCGCCTACATCGCCTTCGTATATTCCAAAAGGTCGTTCCTGAGGTTTTCTCCAGTAGGCTCTTCCCCTACACTAGTGATGGATAGCTGAGGTCCTCTCCAGGAGGAGCGGTCCCAACACCTGCTCGAACTAAGGAGCATCATGGAGCCCCGTCCATTTGCGTCCTACATACACCGCCATCTATAATATATCATTTGCATTAAGTGGTATTGATTTTGAGCTTCTCTCGTGCTTAAATAATGAGATATGTCGTTGTATTCGAGCTCAAAATATCAATATATTTTTTGTGTTTTTTTCGGTTTAAATGTCGAATAACGGAAATAGATTACATTTCTAAAAATTTAATGAGCCCGTCCTCAAAGTTAATCCATTACTATGAGCAACCACACCCCAACTCAAACCACCTGGATAATTATGTATATCTTTGTGATGTCTCAATAGCGTGATACATCAAATGAACAAATCCTAGTAATCTATGTAGACTAGTAATAGTATACATGTAAACTGGCAAGTGAACCTTTCTCCTGAACATAGATTATTCTTAAGGTATAACTTAATTTTATTATAAATCGTTGGTTTAAAACAGATAAACTATAATAAATAATAATACGCTGAAAACGTTTTATTTGAAGAATTTGGTTTTCTGTAAATGGAATCCTCAGGTACACTTAAATAGTTTTCGAATTCCATATTTCACATACTCATCAATAATACACCGTATTAATGTAACCAAATGTAATGAAACCTAACTTAACCTAACCAAACCTTAACCTAACCTAACTATGGATATAGAGTATATAATAGCACTAATTATATGATCGTTCTCAATCTATTCCCATGAGCAGATTCCCTCCCTGAGGGCAGGTTGGCTTAAATATAGAATCCTATATCTCTTGCACTGAAATTCTAGAACAAAGTATTAAAATCTTTACTTGTAACAGAAGCTAAGCTTAGAAATATTGGGATTGGTTTGGTGTTGGAGCTTAAAGGCTTGTTAACCACAACAGCTTACTGACATTCAGTAAGTATACCTCGGTGTTGAACATAGTCTAGGAATAGAGTACACTGTCACTGTATATACACCGAGAAATGGGGTACACGTATCGGTGTATGTATCCTGACGAGTTCTTGGATTTGTTGGTTTCGTATAGTACCCACTCAATCGTATCTCGTATTCTTGATTGGCTTGAGGTCTATACAGGCCGCATCTGATTGCCGCAGACATCTCTTCATTGACCTTCTTAATTATTTTTAGTTGATGTCAGTGAGTCTGGCCTCGGGCCGGGCTTGGGGAGTAGAAGAACTCCCAGAACCCCATCAACCAGGTAACCAGGTATCAACCAGTGAGTACACATAATAGGTTCATTTAAGGTAGTGGCTATTGGTGGTCTGAACACTGCTTAAAACACTCTGCACGACAGTTTTCAGTGGCGGTTGTTAGGGGGAAATGTACCAGATTCTATCAGCAAAGTATTTCTATTCACGATTCTTCATGAGCTCTAATAATGACGTCAACAGGTATGTGGATAGTAGACACGCCTCGTAGGTACTTGGATCCGCATCACTCATCTGATTTTCACATTTGAAGTGAAATGTAATGTAGATGGATTGGTCGTTTTCACCCCCTCTCCTACACCTACCATCATCTCCCAGACCCCCCCACCATCACCTTCCTGGCTTCACCCTCCCCCACCATCATTTACCATTTATAAACACTGTTCCACTATTTCTCAGTTACATGTTATAGAGCCCCGGCAGACCAAAGATAACAAATATAGACTACTCTCACCTTGTGCAGGCGATGAGTCACAATAACGTGGATAAAGTATGTTGACCAGACCACACACTAGAAGGTGAAGGGACGACGACGTTTCGGTCCGTCCTGGACCATTCTCAAGTCGATCGACTTGAGAATGGTCCAGGACGGACCGAAACGTCGTCGTCCCTTTACTCTCACCTTGGTGTTTCTGCACATCGCAGTAAACACATTGGGTCGTGTTGCGTGTTGCGTCTGCAAGAATCAACGATGTATAAAGGAATGTCAAAGACCCTTATTGTATTACTGATGTCATTAGCATTTACAAACATATTATTCTCTTGAGAAAGTGCAGCTGGCTGTATTCAATTTCCAGGGACTCTTTTGAGCTAAAGTAACGAAATTTAACTTAACCTATGTTAACCAAACGTAACTTAGCCTAAACTAATCTAACAAGCTCTTAAAGCTATTGAATTATCTATTACACAGTAGATACATTCAGCTCATGGCAAGCAATATGTCTATTTCGTCCTATTTACATCTTAAGGTTCAAGAGCAAGGTTCTTAAATGCTTCCTTACACTCGAACCAAGCCCACAAAATTGGTGTCGAGGCTAGGCCTCCCGTAGCTCCCGTAGCAGTAACCAGTCCACAACGTGAGGGGCAATACCCAAGACGAACGAGAAAATGGACTTTGCTTTCCCATCAGGACGAAAACGTTTGGGCTCTTCCTCTCCTTCTGACTTTCGGGACAGCTGAAAGGAAACTTGATTGACTCCATCAGACACAGAAGTAAAGTTTATTTGGACACTCTCTGCCGTCTTAAGTTCCATTCTGTGAGAGCCGGTTTGCCCTTAATGCTGCTGAAGGCCGGCTAGCCCGTAATGCTGGTGAGAGCCGGCTAGCCCTTAATGCTGACGAGAGCCGGCTAGCCCTTAATGCTGGCGAGAGCCGGCTAGCCCTCAATGCTGGCGAGAGCCGGCTAGCCCGTAATGCTGGTGAGAGCCGGCTAGCCCTTAATGCTGGCGAGAGCCGGCTAGCCCTTAATGCTGACGAGAGCCGGCGAGCCCTTAATGCTGGCGAGAGCCGGCTAGCCCTTAATGCTGGCGAGGGCCGGCTAGCCCTTAATGCTGGCGAGGGCCGGCTAGCCCTTAATGCTGGCGAAGGCCGGCTAGCCCTTAATGCTGGCGAAGGCCGTCTAGCCCTTAATGCTGGCGAAGGCCGGCTAGCCCTTAATGCTGGCGAAGGCCGGCTAGCCCTTAATGCTGGCGAGGGCCGGCTAGCCCCTAATGCTGGCGAAGGCCGGCTAGCCCTTAATGCTGGCGAAGGCCGGCTAGCCCTTAATGCTGGCGAAGGCTGGCTAGCCCTTAATGCTGGCGAAGGCCGGCTAGCCCTTAATGTTGGCGAAGGCCGGCTAGCCCCTAATGCTGGCGAAGGCCGGCTAGCCCTTAATGCTGGCGAAGGCCGGCTAGCCCCTAATGCTGGCGAAGGCCGGCTAGCCCTTAATGCTGGCGAAGGCCGGCTAGCCCTTAATGCTGGCGAAGGCCGGCTAGCCCCTAATGCTGGCGAAGGCCGGCTAGCCCTTAATGCTGGCGAAGGCCGGCTAGCCCCTAATGCTGGCGAAGGCCGGCTAGCCCTTAATGCTGGCGAAGGCCGGCTAGCCCTAATGCTGGCGAGGGCCGGCTAGCCCTTAATGCTGGCGAAGGCCGGCTAGCCCCTAATGCTGGCGAAGGCCGGCTAGCCCTTAATGCTGGCGAAGGCCGGCTAGCCCCTAATGCTGGCGAAGGCCGGCTAGCCCCTAATGCTGGCGAAGGCCGGCTAGCCCCTAATGCCAGCGAGGGACCAGCTCGCCGCTGATGCTGGGTTCATCAATAGCGTTGTAACCTACCATCAATAATCCTTTCCCCGGTGGGTTTGTGTGGCCCTTGAGGGATAACCTTCCCTACCCTGGGGTTTACCTTCCTTACCTTGGGGTTTACCTACCTTACCTTGGGGGGGGGGGGGGTTGCTGCGCCGCCTGGCTGCCAGCCCTTCCATTATCTTGTCCCCAAGTTCCCTGTCCAGCTAAAAGATGATTCCCAGACGAAGATCAATTACATGAAGCTCTTATATACTTTCTTTTCTCAATCACTCAAGGCAAAGATGAAGCGGTGGCCTGATACGTCGAATCATCATTCATCGAGCCCTTTTAGCTCAACCACTTACGAAATCTGTACATCTTTCTTCAACAATGAGTGAGCACACTCATGAACACACACACACTCTCTAGATACTGGAATGAAGACATTAAATTATCGAAGGACTGTTTTTGTGTGAGGGGGGAGAGTGGGGGAGAGGGGGGGAGGAGAGGGGGAGAGAGGGGGGAGGGGAAGGGGAAATGGGGAGTGAAGGGGCAGGGTGATAGCGAGAGGCCAGGGTAAAGGAGGTATGGAAGGGTTGAAGGAAGAGGAGAGGATAGTTGAATGGAAAGGACGGTGATGGGGGGGAGGGTGGTAATGGGGGTGAGGAGGGGACGGTAATGGGGAGAGGGGACGGAAATAGAGGGTAGGAAGGGGAATCAAACCGATAATTACAATTTCAAAATAGAAGAGACTGCTTATTCGTTCATGAAATAAAGTTTTGGTTCCCCCCCCCCCCTACCCCTCTCCGAGGGATACGAACTGGTGTTGCGGGGGCGGGAGCCAAACAAGGCAGTACAGACGACCATCATCACCGGACATTGGCAGTTAGTGTAAATGTTTCCACCCACACGAGTTAGTCTTTTGGCGAGAAAAGTGGTCAAAAAATAGATACGGAAAATTTATATTCAGGAACTTTTACAGTTGACCCCAAACACGCCCACACACACACACACACACACACACACACACACACACACACACACACACACACACACACACACACACACACACACACACACACACACACAGCGGCCAGTATAAAGTGTAAGTCCTAACCAATAGTGACCTACTAATCCAACAACAGCAACAGCGCTCAGTGTTCAAACAATCAACATACAAGGGCCTTATTTTAGGGGAACCGCCCACATGGGGTGTGGGTGGTGGGTGTGGGTGTTGGCTCAGGGTGTGGGTGGTGGCTCAGGGTGTGGGTGTGGGCGGGTGGGGAGTGGGTGTAGGGTTGAGTCTTGGATGAGAGCGGGTGTGTGGGTGTGGATGGGTGGGCGTGTGGGAATATGAGGTGTTGGGTAGGGGTTTGATGGCAGGTCTGTAGGTGGGTGTGTGGGTGACCGTGTGGGTGGGTGGGTGGGTGGGTGGGCGTGTGGGCGGGTGCGGGAGGCAGAGACCCCACCCCTGGAAGCCCTCCCGGAGTGTTTGAAGAAAGCTGAAGATGCCCGCCTTCTTCTCTGAAAATTTATTCTCAGGTTTCTTGACATTTTAATCTTCTGCCTTGTCCTCTCCTCCTCATTCGCATCCCCCCCTCCCCTTCCCACTTGTTATCTCTTCCTTTATCTAGGTGATTGCATTTCTTTTGTTGTTTCATTGCTTATTTATCATTGAAGTCGCCGAAAATTTAAATTTTCTGCAAGCTGGGTTTTACCTTACAATGTTCTTATCGATTTTTATTCTTATTATCGTCTTCTCATCTTCTGACTTCTGCGTGTTGGTACTTCTCATACGCAGCTCCATCTTCCCTTATCTTACGTTATCCTGCTTTTCTCTTGTTCCTATCTCGGGACAAGCCGCTGTCCCTCTGTCACCGTCGTATGGTTGTCATTTGGTAGTGTTTACATCCGGAATGTCTTCAGCAGTCTCCCTTTTCCACTTTCTTCTGTTCCTTACTCTTCCACCTCGCTTCGCTTTTACTTCCCATTCCTCCGTTCTCCTCCTTCTTCGGCCTCCCATTCCACTACGTTACCGCCTTCTTTCCTAATCCTCGCTTCTTTCTTAGTGCTCCCCACCCCCCCTTTTTCTCTTCCCATCTCTCGCTCTCTCTCTGGTAGCTACGAACTTTATCTTTCCTTTTTGTGTACGTCGGCCTTGCTTGTTCCCTCTCACTCCATTTGTCTCCCTTCATACGCTTTCTCTCCATCGCGTTCCCATCTTCCTTAAAGCTTACCCCCCCCCCCCATCTCTCTCTCTCTCTCTCTCTCTCTCTCTCTCTCTCTCTCTCTCTCTCTCTCTCTCTCTCCCAGCATCTCGCGGGAGTGTCAAGACGCATTACCTGCGACAATCTCCACACTCGCATCACTTACACTCCTTAATTCAGAGACGATTTTAGACCCAGAGTTTATCCTCTCTTAGGGTCCATAAGGTTTCCTTCACACGGCGTCTCCTCTTTGTACCGCTCTCTCCGAGAAATTCGATTCTTTAGCTTAATTCCTTTCAAGTTCTCCGGGGGACTTTTTATCGTCAAAGTTCCCAGGGGGGGAATATGGTTTATATTCGTGGCGGAGGCTCGCTGGCGGGCTGCTGCGGGGCTGTCACGCGCAGGCGCTCCGGGGGGCTACTGCATGGTAATGACTGGGGCAGGTATAGGTGTGTGTGTGTGTGTGTGTGTGTGTGTGTGTGTGTGTGTGTGTGTGTGTGTGTGTGTGTGTGTGTGTGTGTGTGTGTGTGTGTGTGTGTGTGTATTTACCTAATTGTGCTTGCGGGGGTTGAGCTTTGGCTCTTTGGTCCCGCCTCTCAACTGTCAATTAACTAATGTACAGGTTCCTGAGCCTACTGGGCTCTGTCATATCTACATTTGAAGCTGTGTATGGAGTCAGCCTCCACCACATCACTTCCCAACCTGTGTGTGTGTGTGTGTATGTGTGTGTGTGTGTGTGTGTGTGTGTGTGTGTGTGTGTGTGTGTGTGTGTGTGTGTGTGTGTGTGTGTGTGTGAGTGCACGCCTGCTTATTTTTCCGTGTTTGTCGTTCAGATGACAGAGCTCAAGCACGTCTCGCCCCGCTCTCTTCTACACATGTACCGTATTTACTCTACAAGTTTTGGAAGCTTTTTACACCCCGGCGCTTGTCCTGTCGTGCGGTGTTCGAACCCTCCCCCAGGCCCAAGCTTGCGCTGGAATATTTTCTCATTTCTTTCACGGTATTTTTTGTTGTATTAATCTACGTCTTGAGATTCTACCTTTACCCGGAATAGCGAGATTATCCTAAATAAAGGATCTATTTGGCCCGCATGTTAAATCTATCTTCTTATTTCCATTTTCTTCCTGTTGGAACGTTTCTTTAGGAGTGATAACCACATTACTGATATATGTTTACATTTTGATATCTTCATTGCTATGATGAGCTAGGCATTTAGCCATCTGTATACTGTAATGATAATGTCAAACTAGCCAGTACTGCACTGGAAGCCTAATACTATGTCCTCGCTTCTTGCAGGTCGGTGCTCGATCCTCGATCATCCAAGTGGGCAGGCTTCGTTCCTTCACTCTACCCTCATATTCCAGCACCTATCTTGTCCTCATATCCCTTCCAAGTGCTATATGTATTCACATTGGCTTAGCGCTTTCTCCTCATAATTAAATATGTTACTTAAGTGGGATTATGATGACGCTTGCTTCACTTACAGCCTTTCAGATCCTCTTTCTCATCCCCCTCGAGGCGTTTACAGTGTTTACAGTGCATTAAAAGGATGAAAAAAATATATTTTACATCATATATTTTACATTAAAGTCTACGGACTTTACCATGCAATGTTCAACTACATTACTGAAAAATGAGACATGACAATCGTTGCCACTGCACAACACTGCCCAATAATAATATATCATTGTATGATCATTAATACACATTTTCGGCTTCAAGTATTATGATGTGTTCTGATATATGAATCGTAAAGGAAAAAGATGTCACTAAGCTATGCTCATATATACAGCCATGACGTCTTCTCATACTCACCCCTGGCGCATGTCTCTTCCCTCATACTCAGCCCTGGCGCATGTCTCTTCCCTCATACTCAGCCCTGGCGCATGTCCCTCCCCTCATACTCAGCCCTGGCGCATGTTTCTCCCCTCATACTCAGCCCTGGCGCATGTCCCTCCCCTCATACTCAGCCCTGGCGCATGTCTCTCCCTTCATACACAGTCCTGACGCATGAAAAAACGAATGATTCCCTAAAACAATAGGAGTGGAACGGGTAAATTTAGTTAGGAATGAAAATTGCTTAGAATACTGTGTGCGAATGTGTGAGTGTGTGTGTGTTTGTGAGATTTGTATGTTTGCGTGTATGAGTGCGTGTACGTGGTGGGCCGTGGACGCGCGCATTCTGGTGCGCGTGTACGTGCGTGTGCAGATTTGTGCGCAGGTGAGTTACTCCATTAAAACTCCTGGTTCTTTAATGAGCAGCCGCTCCGTGGGCTCACGTCTCTTGTAATGCCTCTTTCATCTGTTAACGAAATCACGCTTTGTTCTCTCTCTCTCTACCTCTAATTCTTGTGTGTGTGTGTGTGTGTGTGTGTGTGTGTGTGTGTGTGTGTGTGTGTGTGTGTGTGTGTGTGTGTGTGTGTGTGTGTGTGCGCGTATGTGTCCAATTCTCTCTCTTTTTCATTCGTCGCTTTTTTCCATCTTTATTTAATATTTTATGAATCTTTCCCCGTTCCCTCTTTCTATGTCTTCACTCTTCCCACCTTCACATAATAACTTACATATGGAAGAGACGTGGACCACTTGCCGGATGGGAAATACGGGCGAGACAATAGGACGCTTCAAAACATTGCTGGTCACATTCTGCTGTGAAGAATAGC
This sequence comes from Procambarus clarkii, assembly GCF_040958095.1. Taxonomy (NCBI): domain Eukaryota; kingdom Metazoa; phylum Arthropoda; class Malacostraca; order Decapoda; family Cambaridae; genus Procambarus; species Procambarus clarkii. The sequence goes on from NC_091158.1 coordinate 11,930,653, forward strand.
GAGGAATACCTATGTCTTCCCCTCTCTTTCTCTCTCTCTCTCTCTCTCTTAGTTAAAATTCACACAAGTTACAACTGTGCCTGGACAAGGATAGAGTGAGAGCGTGGCAGTGTTCCCCACAGCGTCCAGAGTCACGAGTGATCACAGTTGTCACTCTATCTTTGTCTGTGAGCGTGTCAAGCTGCTTCTAGTTCTGGCGCAAGACCTTATTGTCATCGTCTTGGGCTTCTCCTCCCCCTCAGACACCGTGGTTTTCTTGGGTCAGGGTTAATCGCGCGGTTATTCCTGTCTTTAGATCTTCTTTCTGATCACATAAATGCAATCAGGGCCGTTCGTGGTTCGTGGGAGGACGCGGGAACTCAAATAAAAACGTGTAGCCCGTTCGTGAGGACTTGACAAGCGTTAAATTATAAGATTTGTGTTTGTTACCAATGACTTCTGACCCAAACAATCCACTTGCAAGTTATCTAGGCTTGTGCTCCATAGTACGAGGGAGTGGTTTGTAAATAAAAAATTAAAACTTGAAAATTGACGCTGTCAGCGTATAAATTTCATTGCATTAAAGTGGGCAAAAAGTGTGAGTGCATCAGAGGGCCTCCTGGACGCCTCCTGAGGGCCTTGGCACTAAATAAGGCCAACTTGATGGCACGGATCGATGCCTCCCTCGCCGCTCTCCTCTTTAATTGCTTCCGACAAATTTTCTCAACAATTTACACCTTGTCGCTTAACCCACACAAAATATTACGAATATATTTGATAAAATGATCATCTCATCATATATATATATATATATATATATATATATATATATATATATATATATATATATATATATATATATATATATATATATATATATATATATATATATATATATATATATATAGTTTACTCTACAAGTATGTAGAGAATTGCGTGTTTACTGAACATTTTGAAGTTGGCAGTGCCATGTACACATATTTATGACCCAATAATTCAGGCGACATTGCTCTAAATCGACAAACTGCATCACCTGAAGGCACTCAGTGCCCCTTCCCCTAAACCCTCATTTCTTCCTTAACCATCTCCCTCCCCTGCCTCCCTTAAACGACCCCCCTCCTCACCTTACCATCAACCCATTTAACCAATCTCAATTCCCCTAACAACCTTCCCCATTAAGAAGTGTCCCCTACCTCCCCCCATCTCTCAGCAACTAAGCAAGAATCAGCCGTGGAATGAAAGGACTTTATAAAATAAAGTCCTTTCTTTATATATAAAGTTTATAACCTTTCTCCACCAGACTACCAGCCTCCCTCCACCAGCAGGTCACCCTCCACCAGCAGGTCACCCTCCACCAGCAGGCTACCCTCCACCAGCAGGCTACCCTCCACCAGCAGGATACCCTCCACCAGCAGGTCACCCTCCACCAGCAGGTCACCCTCCACCAGCAGGCCACCCTCCACCAGCAGGCTACCCTCCACCAGCAGGTCACCCTCCACCAGCAGGCTACCCTCCACCAGCCCCCCCCCCCCCCCAACAGACAATTTGAGTCTCATATTAGCACTTGTGCAAAGTCCAGACCTCCAAACACATTACTTTCTCTCCCCCCCCCCTTCCCTTCTCGCGAGACTCTTATCTCTACTTTCTCCTCTCACTTTTTATCCTCTATTGCCTCTCGCTCTCTTTATCCATATTCTCAACGACGTTCTTTCATCCTTTCTGCCCGCTTTTTACAATGTTATCACGTTTTCTTCTGTTCTTGCGCATCTTTCTTGTTATCATCTTTATTCTTGGCCTTCTTTGGTTGGATTCCTTCAATATCCTTAACTTTGTTCACAGTTTTGTCATTGATTCTTCGTCCTTCCCTCTCCTTCCCTCCTCTCTCTCCTTCCCTCCAATCTTTCCTTCCCTCCACCCTCTCCTTCCCTCTACTTTCCCTACCTTCCTGCCACTTTCTCTCTCATTCCCTCTTTCCACTCATTTAATCCGCCCTCTCATTCCTTATTATTCTCATTCCTTCTTCCCTCGCCCCCCCTCATTATCTCCTCCCTCCCAGTCAATCCCTTCATGCCTCTCTCTCTCTCTCTCTCTCTCTCTCTCTCTCTCTCTCTCTCTCTCTCTCTCTCTCTCTCTCTCTCTCTCTCTCTCTCTCTGGTCTCTTATGACCAGTGTCCCGAGTGACCAGTGCCATGAGTGACTAGTGCCATGAGTCCATGAGTGACCAGCGCCATGAGTCCATGAGTGACCAGTGCCATGAGTCCATGAGTGACCAGCGCCATGAGTCCATGAGTGACCAGCGCCATGAGTGACCAGTGCAATGAGTGATCAGTGCCATGAGTGACCAGTGCCATGAGTCCATGAGTGACCAGCGCCATGAGTGACCAGTGCAATGAGTGATCAGTGCCATGAGTGACCAGTGACATGAGTGACCAGTGCCATGAGTGACCAGTGCCATGAGTGACCAGTGACATGAGTGACCAGTGCCACGAGTGACCAGTGCCACGACTGACCAGTGCCGTGAGTGACCAATGCCATGAGTGACCAGTGCCATGAGTGACCAGTGTCATGAGTGACCAGTGACATGAGTGACCAGTGTCATGAGTGACCAGTGTCATGAGTGACCAGTGTCATGAGTGACCAGTGTCATGAGTGACCAGTGCCATGAATGACCAGTGCCATGAGTGACCAGTGTCATGAGTGACCAGTGTCATGAGTGACCAGTGCCATGAGTGACCAGTGCCATGAGTGACCAGTGCCATGAGTGACCCTTGTCATGAGTGACCAGTGACCAGTGCCATGAGTGACCGGTGCCATGAGTGATCAGTGCCATGAGTGACCAGTGCCATGAGTGACCAGTGCCATGAGTGACCGGTGCCATGAGTGACCAGTGCCAACAAGCAACTTCAGCTACACCCAGATCAATAATAAAACAAAGGTGTAGTAACCGCGGACAGAATATCAATCTAGCTAATCGTCCGCTTCACTGGACGAATCTCAACGGAAATAATCCCTAATTGTCGAATCACCGCGGCGCCAATTACCACCGGGCCAATCACTAACACGTAAATTACCACCGGGAATAAATCACCCTTTGGACGAATTTTGACGAACATAACAGGAAGATTCGGCACGAATGCGCAAATCACCATCGAAGTTACCACGGGACGAATTATCACATAAGTCACTATCGGACAATTCGTGGTGGACGATTCCAGTCGGACCATCCACCAACGGACGATTTATTAGCCCCCCCCCCCGACCATTCCTCACTCGTAATTCGGTCATAAATTCACCGCCGATGATTCGTTATCGTCCTAGGGGGAAATAAAAGATGCGTCAACAAGTAATGTATCGTCAGTAACTGCTCCAAGTAATGGCCGAACTACTCTCATCAAATCACCTGAAGAGAAAGTGAAATTGAGAGTGAAAGTGTGTGTGTGTGTTGGGGGGGGGGGGGTATGTAGGTTATCATGCATCATCACCAACCCCTCACATCTTTCCCCCCCTTATATATATATATATATATATATATATATATATATATATATATATATATATATATATGTATATATATATATATATATATATATATATATATATATATATATATATATATATATATATATATATCGTACCTAGTAGCCAGAACTCTCTTCTCAGCCTACTATGCAAGGCCTGATTTGCCTAATAAGCCAAGTTTTCAGGAATTAATTGTTTTTCGACTACCTAACCTACCTAACCTAACCTAACCTAACTTTTTCGGCTACCTAACCAAACCTAACCTATAAAGATAGGTTAGGTTAGGTTAGGTAGGGTTGGTTAGGTTCGGTCATATATCTACGTTAATTTTAATTCCAATAAAAAAAAATTGACCTCATACATAATGAAATGGGTAGTTTTATCATTTCATAAGAAAAAAATTAGAGAAAATATAATAATTCAGGAAAAATTGGCTTATTAGGCAAATCGGGCCTTGCATAGTAGTCCAAAAAGTGCGTTCTGGCTATTAGGTACTATATATATATATATATATATATATATATATATATATATATATATATATATATATATATATATATATATATATATATATATATATATATCTCATGCAACACATTAGGCTAAGAAAAAAACGTTAGCTAACTTTTCACGACAAACTGCATTTAAACTTGCCCTAGCGACCGGCCCCTTGCCTTAAATCTTCAGCATAGATTAGACACCTCCCCGGCGCCCTCCTGTAACCAGCACACTTTGAACGCATCTTGTGGTACTATATCGCCTTCGTCATATTAAAAGGTATAGGTATATATTTTTGTTTGTTCTCGGAGTCTGATATACAAATATATACAATTCGAAGCATCACGTAAACGTGTCATATATAAATGGTTTGGTTGTCACGAGGTAATACAGGGCACTACAGCGCCTTAAACCACTCTATTGCAACGGGCTCATTGTGTTCTGCTCGCAGCAATGTTATTGCAATTCTCCCGTACCTCCCAATTCATCACTCCCATTCTCTCCTTGCCATGCCTCTCCCTCCTTTCTTCCCCCACCCCTTCCCCCATTACCCTTCCCAAACATCCCTCCAGCTCCCTCCCTGGAAACACAAACCGAAACTGTCTCTATTTTCCGCTTGTAACAACTTGTAATAAAGTTGTTACATCTTGGCTTAATGTGTTTATGACGTATTGGAACGTTGTTACAACTTGATATATTGGTTGTTATAACTGGTTAGGTGGTGTTAAAACTTGTTCGAACGTTGTACCAACGTCGTAGTTTCGGTGTGTGTTTGGAGGGAAAAGTAGCCTTGTTAACACCGCCGCCAGAACTCTCTCCCTAAAAAAAAAAAAATGGAATATATCCATCAAGGGCTCAACATCCGCTTGCATCAACACTCAGACGCCGACGGCTCCACTTCACCCACTGTCACACCGATCAATACCACCAACGGGAGGGGTTATGTCCCCTTCTCATCCCTCCATCACACTCTCACAACTTCTTCATAACCCGGGCTGAGGACCATTTTTTCCTCCTGTCCATCATTGGCTCTGATGTGGGGGACAGCTCTCCTTCTGGACCCCCGAAGCTAAAAGGGGGAGTGATAAGTGGGGAGAGGCTAGGGGTATACCTCTCTCTCTGTCTGTCTGTCTGTCTGTCTGTCTGTCTGTCTGTCTGTCTGTCTGTCTGTCTGTCTCTCTCTCTCTCTCTCTCTCTCTCTCTCTCTCTCTCTCTCTCTCTCTCTCTCTCTCTCTCTCTCTCTCTCTTTCACTCTCTCTCTCTCTCTCTCTCTCTCTCTCTCTCTCTCTCTCTCTCTCTCTCTCTCTCTCTCTCTCTCTCTCTCTCTCTCTCTCTCTCTCCCTCTCTCTCTCTCTCTTCGTTTCTCCCCACTAATGAAGAAAGGTAAGGGGAAGTTCTCTACCACTTTTCACCATTGACATTATTCTTTCTGTAGACAAGGAGACAAAGACAAAACAAGCATTCAATCACTATTCACTAACAGCTGAACATCACGAATAATTTAAAAGGTCCAGCATCGACTAACTGTCCGCCCTTAAGGTCCACTCAAAGACAGTCGGACTTGCATATACATTAATGGAAGAAGCAACAAAGACGGTCCATAAACCAAAGACATCTCCCATAGTAATGGGCGACTTTACCCATGAAGTTATACACTTTACCCATGAAGTTATACATATATACAGTCCATGAAGTTATACACTTTACCCATGAAGTTATACACTTTACCCATGAAGTTATACACTGAGATACAAGAGCAAAAACACGGAGAATTCTCAGAGTTACAGAAACAGTTACAGAAGTTAGAGTTACAGAAGAGTTACAGAAACAACCATTTTAAGCCAGCATGTCTGGGGAAGAACGAAGAGGGGAGGCGACCTGTGGACAAGGCTCTATCTTGTCTTTACCCAGAATGAAAGCGATACTGAAAGAATCAAAGCTGAAAGCGCAGTGGAAGCCAGCGACGACGGGAAGGAGGCAGTATGGAAGCGAACACAAAAAGCTGGCAGAACGTTCAAGTGAAAGTAAGACAGTTGAAGATTTACCACAAACGTTTTCCTGGGACAGGGAAATGAAAGGAAAAACGACACAGGCAATGAAGGGCTGTCAGCAGGAAATGTATGGAACACGGAAAATGGGTTGACATATATATTACCTCCAGCTAAAGAGGAAGAAACAAAGAGCATGGAAATGACACGAACATTACAGGATGTAGGAAAGTCAGAATATCCACAGAGTTCCTGCCCCGGACATGAAGGATCGACTGGGCACCGATTCTGAACTGTTCGCCCTATTCACCCAACAGTAATAGGGTACCTATTTGTAATAGGTACCTCGTAATAGTAATAGGGTACTTAGAACACGAATGGCTAGTAGTGTTCTAATAAAATTAAGGTTAGTAAGGACATATACAAGCTAAGAGAGGGCAAAGTTCAAAGCCTGCTAACAGGAGTCATAAGTCGTCTACTCCTGTGCCCATTTGCATTAAAAAGACACCAAGGAGTGAGAATAACGGCGCAAGACGACACGTAGGGACGCGCCTGGAGAATAACGAAGTTCTAAGGAGAAAAACACAAGCAAACCAATCAATCAAAATCAATCAATCTAAACCCAGGCCATCACACTAATCAAAGACGACCGTAGGAAGGGCTTACATAAAGTGACACGTGCCCATGTCCTCAGTGAGATCTTTTAAGATGTTTACTCACTAGAATCTGAACAGCTGCATCATACAAGGGTAACAGCTGGAATCAATGCAAGGTAACAGCAAGGTATGACAGTTCCAAACAACACACTCCAATATACGGTCAATATCCAGACAACTGTAAGGGTGTAGAATTGGGCAAGGGAGTACTAGCAGAGAAACAGGGCCCACGGTGAGGGGAGACAAGGAAGCTATGAGGAAGCATACGGTATCCCAGTATGATTACATACCACATGGGAGGGATATGCGGACAGAATAAGAGCTGACATATGATGAAGGAGTACAGAAACGATCCCCCCCCCCCCAGCCGCACAGGCTATTGGGGGATTGAACACCAACCCTGAAAGAAGCATCGCTGTCGCTCTACCCTGATGAGAGTCTATTTCCGGTGTCGTTTTTCCTCTCATTTCCCTCTCCACGTGGAATGTTTGCAGTGAGGGGAAGAGGCATGAGAATGATGGGAAGTAACTTCGAAAGTATCTCGAGGAAGAGTAACTTCGGAAGTACCTCGAGGAAGAGTAACTTCGGAAGTACCTCGAGGAAGAGTAACTTCGGAAGTACCTCGAGGAAGAGTAACTTCGGAAGTACCTCAAAGGGGAGTGCCAACGCCGTGGTTGAGCAAATTATTGAGGTGCTCATCAATGTTCCCGGAAGATGCAAAATTGCTAAGAGGAGATAGATCAGAGGAAGCTGCAGGAGCACTTGCACACGTTGCAGGACTGGCCTCAGCGATGGGCTAACTTCAAGACAAATGCACGAAAATGAGAATTGGGGAAGGAATGCAGAGGCACAGAGAACAATGAGTAGAAGATGGCTTCCTAAATCACAAGATAAGGATATAGGACCCACACACACAGATATTAGACAGAGACACACAGAGATATTAGAAAGAACTTTCTTAGTGTCAGAGTGGTTGACAAATGGAATGCATTAGGAAGTGTTGTGGTGGAGGCTGACTCCATACACAGTTTCAAGTGTAGATATGATAGAGCCCAGTAAGCTCAGGAACCTGTACACCAGATGATTAACAGTTGAGAGGCGGGACCAAAAGAGCCAGAGCTCAACCCCCGCAAGCACAAATAGATGAGTACACACACACACACACACACACACACACACACACACACACACACACACACACACACACACACACACACACACACACACACCCACCCACACTTACACACACCCACACACACCTGTCACCCCATATTACCAGCCTCCCACCCTTCATTATACGGTGGATAGAATACCCACCTCACTACCGTTACTCCCGTAATGCACTGTTCGCGCAGATGATGTGATTCGCACGGGGGGGGGGGACCGATTAACGTTAATCATTCAAGCACTACCGTCTAATTGTCCCTGTGATGATTAGGAGCAGCCGAGACGGTGGCTTCGTCCGGGCCGAGGAGTGAGAGTGACAGGGAAGCCATCTCTTCCATCAGAAATATGTTTTGTTATGGAGATGAAATGTGTGGAGGATGTCGCAGGTGTAGGAAGGGAATAGGTGGGAAAGTAGGGAGACAGAGGTGGGAAGGGAAGGGAAAGGGACAAGAGAGGAAGAAGAGAGAGAGAGAGAGAGAGAGAGAGAGAGAGAGAGAGAGAGAGAGAGAGAGAGAGAGAGAGAGAGAGAGAGAGAGAGAGAGAGAGAGAGAGAGAGAGAGAGAGATTGGTGAATGAGTACTTGAATGAGTAAGAGAGGGACAGAGAACACAATGACGCAATGAAAGCAGAAAAAGATGTAAAAAAATGAATAGTTGAGTAAGGAAGGAAGGAGTAAGAGAGGTAACGGAAGAGGAGAAATGGCAGGAAAGACGGGAAGAGGACGGAAGCGAGGGAAAGGCGGCAGAACGGGGTTGAGATGAGCTATGCTGTCGAGGAAGAATACTGACAGCATAATGGACATATCTCAGAAGAAACATGCTTTGTTATGGAGATAATGTGGGGGGGGGGGCGAGGCTGGCGGAGAGGGGAAGCTGCCATGCTGTTGCAGCATCACCTCTCTTATGCTTCAAGCTGTGATGATGCTGTGTTACTAAAGATTCGTATTGTGTGCATGGGTAGAGAAGGGGAGAAGATGATGTTGCTGCGCTGTGCTGTGTTACTGCTGTCCTGCGCTGTGTTGAGCTGTGTTACTGCTGTCCTGTGCTGTGTTGAGCTGTGTTACTGCTGTCCTGCGCTGTGTTGAACTGTTACTACTGTCCTGTGCTGTGTTGAGCTGTGTTACTGCTGTCCTGTGCTGTTTTGAACTGTTACTACTGTCCTGTGCTGTGTTGAACTGTTACTACTGTCCTGTGCTGTGTTGAGCTGTGTTACTGCTGTCCTGTGCTGTGTTGAACTGTTACTACTGTCCTGTGCTGTGTTGAGCTGTGTTACTGCTGTCCTGTGCTGTGTTGAACTGTTACTACTGTCCTGTACTGTGTTGAGCTGTGTTACTGCTGTCCTGTGCTGTGTTGAGCTCTGTTACTGCTGTCCTGTGCTGTGTTGAGCTGTGTTACTGCTGTCCTGCGCTGTGTTGAGCTCTGTTACTGCTGTCCTGTGCTGTGTTGAGCTGTGTTACTGCTGTCCTGCGCTGTGTTGAGCTGTGTTACTGCTGTCCTGCGCTGTGTTGAGCTCTGTTACTGCTGTCCTGCGCTGTGTTGAGCTGTGTTACTGCTGTCCTGCGCTGTGTTGAGCTCTGTTACTGCTGTCCTGCGCTCTCGAGAAAATGGCTACACCTACGATCACTGAGTCCTCTGTTGACCATCCACTTGGTACAAGGGATGCCCTTGCTTCTTGCAGGTCTGCGTTCAATCCCCGATGGTCTAAGTGGTTAAGTTCCATTCCTTCACTCCTTCCTCCAACTTCAGTTCCTATCCTGTCTTCATATCCCTTCATACTGGCTTAGCACTTTCTCCACATAGTTAGCTTACCCTTCCTCTGTTTACTAGTTCTCGAACATGTTCTTAAATCAAGAACAACAATTAAATCAAGTTAATTGTTAATTGTAAGAACATGTTCTTAAATCAAGAAGATATTAGGTAAAGTTAATTGATCACATGAAAGCTATTGACAACATGTGACTCCATCTTTGTTATATTAAATATAATAAATGCGGCTGAAGACTGAATAAAGAGAGTAACCATACAATTATAGAGAGAGAGAGAGAGAGAGAGGGAGAGAGAGAGAGAGAGAGAGAGAGAGAGAGAGAGAGAGAGAGAGAGAGAGAGAGGGAGAGGGAGAGAGAGAGAGAGAGAGAGAGAGAGAGAGAGAGAGAGAGAGAGAGAGAGAGAGAGAGAGAGAGAGAGAGAGAGGGAGAGGGAGAGAGAGAGAGAGAGAGAGAGAGAGAGAGAGAGAGAGAGAGAGAGAGAGAGAGAGAGAGAGAGAGAGAGAGAGAGAGAGAGAGAGAGGGAGAGGGAGAGGGAGAGAGAGAGAGAGAGAGAGAGAGAGAGAGAGAGAGAGAGAGAGAGAGAGAGAGAGAGAGAGAGAGAGAGAGAGAGAGAGAGAGAGACAGAGAGAGAGAGAAAAGAAAAGAACCATCGATATAAAGAGAGACGATAGAAAGAGACAGAGGAGAAGAGAAAGCAGAGGCAGCGAGGGGTAAATGAGAGTGCTAGGATAAAAAAAGTACCCTTTCTTCCCTACAGCGAGGACACCAACACGGTGGTGAAAGGGAGGGAAAGTTGCAGAGCAACAGAACTCAACACACAAACCTTGTGTGTTGCTGGTTGCAAAGTGCTCACACCTACAAGTAGCCAACCTAGACGTGCTTGCCAGTCTCCACCTCATAACCCAGATCCTTGTCCTCATGTCCCTTGTAAGTCCTGTACACACATAGTGGAATACCGCTACATCCTCATAATTACCTTATCTTGCGGGGGGGTCGAGACGTAGCTCCTAGACCCGCCTTAACGGACATTTCTGAAGGTCTATGAGAGGAGGAGGAAGAGGCAAAGAGTAGAGGGAGAGAAAGAGAAGATGGCGTTGAGGTGAAGGAGGAAGTGAGAAATGCTCAACATCAGCCCTGGTCGGTCATACACACTCGCTCAAGGATTAATGGATCAACTTTCCTCCAACCAACAACGTCATCAACAATCACAGCAGAGATTAATCCCTTCTCGCCACCCCCCCCACCTCCCCACCCTCGCCTCGGGTGGGATTAACTCCCTTATGACTGATTGCCGCCGGGGATTAGGCGATAGAGTTCGACTATTACGGCATTTTCTTAGTGACTACCTCATGGAGGAAGGGAAGGCAGGAGAGAAGGGAAAGAGGGAGAAGGGACGGAGGGAGAAAGGGAAAGCAGAGAAAGAGAAAGGGGAACAAGAGAAGGGGCCAGGAAAACAAGTCGAGAGGAAGGGAATGACAGAAGAAGGGGGGGAAGAGGGAGAATGGGAGGGAAGGAGGAAGGGAAGGCAGATTGGAAGGGAAGGAGAAAGGGAAGGGGGATTGGAAGGGACGGAGTAAAAGGACGTAAAACTACCATATTCATCATTGTTGACACAAGGACCCTCGTCGTGGATGATGGCTTCAAGACCAATGATTCATACTGATGAATAAAAGTAATCTGATGAAGTTCATGGCTGAAAGAGACACACACAAACACACTAACGGAAATATTTACACGTTAAGACCAACGACGCAAAATCTCAAAACAGCAACGCCAGAATATCAGCTCAACTAGTAACGAACAACTTGGGCTCGTACAACCCATCCAGCCATAGAGTAAACCGCATTCAGCCTATCCATACAATTGGGCTACCGAGACGGTAAACTCAAAGCTGGATGTCAACCACAACTGGCAAACGTTGTCTATATATCCAGCTCAATGGTCAGGGCAGTCGGCTCACTACCAGGTGGTCCCGAGTACGATTCCCGAGTGGGACGGAACGTGTGTGTGTGTGTGTGTGTTGTTGCTCCTGCTTAGGCGAGTGACAGCCATTGGCCATAGAAGCTCCCCATCAATGGAAATCTTTAATATATATATATATATATATATATATATATATATATATATATATATATATATATATATATATATATATATATATATATATACACACACACTGTACAACAATATTACTTATAACAATAATAGCAAGTGTCAGCATGCGTTTATAATTAATGAAATTTTACACAGAATATAACAGTTCCCGTTTGACTTACAATATGTGGGTCAGCCTCCCCTTGCCTGGGGGGGGGAGGGGGAGGGGTAGGGGTAGGAGTGGGGGGGGGAGGGGGAGGGGGTGGGTGTTGGGGTGGGTGGGGGTTCAGAGTTGAAGTTATGTGAACATTGAAAACCCGCCAATACTGACGCCTCATAGGCCGGATTCGAGAGACCGGACTCGGGGGGTGAACGCGCCTGCCACTACCACTCTTATACTTGCTTCCTTTTTATTATTGTATTATTTTGACGCCGGGTCGATTGCGTAATAAATGTACTGCGTTGAGTGAGAGGAACGCGTGCGGCTCGTCATGTGTTCGAGCCGTTTTCAGGTTCTTTGGAACGTATCTGGCTCGAGGAAAATTTAACTTGTAAGTTTAGATGGTTTGTCTTAGGTGTTATCTAAGACTACGACTTAGTGCATTAGGCCAGGTGGTTGACATTAGCTGTACTTCACACTACGTATCAATATCAACCGTATTATCGACGTTATAGCAAGAGAACGAGACTTCTCACACAGTCACACCCCCGCTCCTGTGCCAGATAAGTCCACTACGGGCTCACCATAGCCCGTGCTACTTGCAACTTTGTGTTCCGAGTAGCTGAATCTCAAACAACAATAACATATTGCCAGACTCCACAAGCACGACACCATTGCTCACCTGGGTGGCGTCTCTGGCACCTCCATCACACACACACTCCAGGTGCGCTCTGGAGAACGTGTCCGGGTCGTAAAGAGAGCCGAATACTCTTAGAAGAAGTGTTGGATGCTCTTTACCTGGCGTTGAGAACACGTATGACTCAAGACACCTGTGGAATATCTTGCTGTTTATGATACACCTGGATACGAGGGCTTACGTTTGCCTGTAGGTTGGGCAGGCGTACCCCTGGGGTACAGGGGCGTACCCCAGGGGTAAAGGCGTACCCCTGGGGTACAGGCGTACCCCTGGGGGGTACAGGCGTACCCCAGGGAACAGGTCTTCCCTGTACCTCCCTCTCTCCTCTCCTTCCCTCTTTCAGTCATCAAGAACATGGCCCGTTTTCAGAAACAGAAACCTTCACACTTTTATACTTTCAGTGTGATTCTCCAGCTCATCCTAAAGGTCATGCTATACCTATATAAATATATATGAAAACATAAGGGAGCAAAATAACAGCCCACTCTAACATAACGTTGGGTGAGGTATTTATATTCCTCTTCATGTATATAATATCTCATTTGCATATTTCCGATGTGTTCATTTTTGTAAGGTCGTTTTTATATTAGCATATTTAGGTGCAAACTGGACTCTTCGAAACTATTTTGTAGGATACAGATATAATGTTGAGCTTGAAACATTATATTTACCTTAAAGCACTTAAAAGCACATAAAAGAAAAGAACTTACACACACACACACACACACACACACACACACACACACACACACACACACACACACACACACACACACACACACACACACACACACACACACACACACACACACACACACACACACACACACACACAAACACACACACGCACACACACACAGAAATCCCAATAGCGTGACCATAACATGATCTTTAATTTTTACGAAGTTCGGTTAGGTTAAGGCTAGGATTATGCAGTTAATTAAGCGGCATTAATTAGCTGCATAATCCTACGCTAACGAGGGTGTTTCCGTCATTACATATGGCGGACGCAAACTACCCGTAGAGGACGTTGTGTAACGCCATCTATGTGCTTACTGCGGTAACTCACTTCGTTATTCACATTACAAATAATCTACAAACGCACAAAATTGCTCGTTAATGAAACTGTATGAAAGAATATTATTAAGATTGAATTTGATTTTGTAATATTTAGTATTACTTATGATAGGTTTTAATATGTTGATTCTCTTTTGTTTTCAAAGACCTTATGTTTTTTCTCATGTTTATACTGGGAGTTTATACAGAGACGCGTGGATTTTTTTGGTGAAAAAACAAAGATATAGTTTAAACAAATCCACAAGGGCCGTGACGAGGATTCGAACCTACGTCTGAGATCATCCCAGACGTTGCCTTATTCGACTGAGCTACGACTTGGTCAAAAGAGTTGAAACCAGAAGTTGTACCTAACTTACTTGGATCGTGCAGCCTCTCCGAGACACAAACCAGGGTTTTACACAACTCCCCCCTGCACTCAAGCTATGTCAATAGGCAGTTCTACCTCTGCCTTATTTCATTACACACAGAAATCACAATAGCGTAATATCACAATCACCACTGGTCAACCCCCCAGCCCACCACTGGTCAACCACCAGCCCACCACCAATCAACCACCAACCCACCACCAATCAACGACCAACCCACCACCAATCAACCACCAGCCCACCACCAATCAACCACCAGCCCACCACCAGTCAACCACCAGCCCACCACCAATCAACCACCAGCCCACCACCAATCAACCACCAGCCCACCACCAATCAACCACCAACCCACCACCAATCAACCACCAACCCACCACCAATCAACCACAAACCCACCACCAATCAACCACCAACCCACCACCAATCAACCACCAACCCACCACCAATCAACCACCAACCCACCACCAATCAACCACCAACCCACCACCAATCAACCACCAACCCACCACCAATCAACCACCAACCCACCACCAATCAACCACCAACCCACCACCAATCAACCACCAACCCACCACCAATCAACCACCAACCCACCACCAATCAACCACCAACCCACCACCAATCAACCACCAACCCACCACCAATCAACCACCAACCCACCACCAATCAACCACCAACCCACCACCAATCAACCACCAACCCACCACCAATCAACCACCAACCCACCACCAATCAACCACCAACCCACCACCAATCAACCACCAGCCCACCACCAATCAACCACCAACCCACCACCAGCCCACCACCAGTCAACCACCAACCCACCACCAATCAACCACCAACCCACCACCAGTCAACCACCAACCCACCACCAATCAACCACCAACCCACCACCAATCAACCACCAACCCACCACCAGCCCACCACCAGTCAACCACCAACCCACCACCAATCAACCACCAACCCACCACCAATCAACCACCAACCCACCACCAGCCCACCAACCCACCACCAATCAACCACCAACCCACCACCAATCAACCACCAACCCACCACCAATCAACCACCAACCCACCACCAATCAACCACCAACCCACCACCAATCAACCACCAACCCACCACCAATCAACCACCAACCCACCACCAATCAACCACCAACCCACCACCAATCAACCACCAGCCCACCACCAATCAACCACCAGCCCACCACCAATCAACCACCAGCCCACCACCACTAACCACCAACCCACCACCAATCAACCACTAGCCCACCACCAATCAACCACCAGGAAATTGCGTTCTCTGTGGCAGAAACGTTTACGGAATGTGTATTCCAGCCGTTTTTTCGTGTCTTTGTTTTATTACGTAACTTCTTTGTCTCTTCGCGCGAGACGTTTTCAGATTATTATCTTGTCTTCGTGTGTTGTAAAGTTTTGTTATGATTATGTCTTGGGCCAGAATGTCTTACTCGGGAGTCTTATTGTGTGAGAACTATCGTAAAGTATTTGTGTAAGGCGCTGATAGGCTTTATATATATATATATATATATATATATATATATATATATATATATATATATATATATATATATATATAGGACATTTGACAATAAGTTACAACTGAGATGTCAAAAACGCATCATTTTTCACAGGTGTCGAACCCCTCTCACAAGTGTCAAACACCTGTCACAAGTGAGTGTCAAACACCTGTCACAAGTGTCAAACACCTATCACAAGTGTCAAACACCTGTCACAAGTGTCAAACACCTGTCACAAGTGTCAGACACCTGTCACAAGTGTCAAACACCTGTCACAAGTGTCGAACACCTCTCACAAGTGTCAGACACCTCTCACAAGTGTCAGACACCTCTCACAAGTGTCAGACACCTCTCACAAGTGTCAAACACCTGTCACAAGTGTCAGACACCTCTCACAAGTGTCAGACACCTCTCACAAGTGTCAGACACCTCTCACAAGTGTCAAACACCTCACACTAGTGTCAGACACCTCTCACAAGTGTCAAACACCTCACACAAGTGTCAGACACCTCACACAAGTGTCAGACACCTCACACAAGTGTCAGACACCTCTCACAAGTGTCAAACACCTCACACAAGTGTCAAACACCTGTCACAAGTGTCAAACACCTCTCACAAGTGTCGAACACACCTCGTCTTTCAAACTCCCACGAATAAAGAATCCACTGGGGGATACCTTGATCCAGCAAGAACAATGTTTAGGAATCCATCTCTCCTGGAAAGTTATACAGAAGCTCCAAGACACAAGTGAAGACTCCCCAGTAAGGTGGAGGAGCAGCCGTGTTCTTAAATAACAAGAGGTAGATTTCCCAGTTGGGATCCTATATCTAAGTACGTCTTGGTTGGGGGGGGGGGAAAGGGGGGGGGGTGTGGACCTATCGGGCACTAGACAATTTGACAAACCTCGTTTCCTGTTTGTTAAAACTGTATATGTTGCTTGGTTAGGATGTATTAGGTTAGGCTTGGTTAGATTGGGTTGGGTTGTATGGATTGGCTTAGATTTGGTTAGATTAAATTTGGTTTTGTGTGGTTTAATTAGGTTAGGTTAGGTTTGGATTGTTTTAAAAATCTGTTCATGAATCTTCCTGTGAACGATGTGACTTGTATCCCCCGAGGTTATATTGTCTCTGTGACATTTCAGCAATAAATATTTCTTGACATATGTCAGGCATTTCCTCATACACACACACAGTCCTTAGGCTACGTTCCTCAGACAGCAGCCGGCGGTGCCTGAAGTGGAAGCCAACTGGGACTAACGGTCTACACGTGCAAGTCAATCAAGATAAAAAAAAAACAAAGTTGAGCTGAAAGCTACGTGCCGTCACCAAATAAAAATTCAATTATACATTTATGAAATGAGTCTCAAAATTCACTGACGGGGTGAAAAGGTATTTAATATATCTTTACAGGAGTCCGCTAATTTATGAAAATTTATTCCAGCGACAATGTTGGCTTGTCTAGTTCCCCCTTAAGTCGCCTGCAGAAATAACAGTCATTGTTACTCCATCTTATATATAGAGATACTTTAAAGATATAAATTTTGAAGGAGACGAGGAAGAGAGTGAATTTCTATCTCAAACCTTTCCAGAATCCAGTACTGCCTGGAATCGAAGGAGAAACTGGAAGCAGGGAAGAACGATTGGCTACGAGACGAATGGATAGCCAGTTACTAGATTGCTTGCTTTCAAACTGGCTTTATAGTGAGTCGTGGAGCGAAGGGGGTGAGTGGCTAGCTGGTTGGCTTCCTATCCAGCTATTTTCCAGGCAGGCTTCAGGAGCGGGGATCGGCTGGCTGGGTGGCGTCCAAACAGGCTTCAGCAGCAGTAGGCAAGTTTGAGGGAGTTGGGAAAGAGCTCTCTCAATTATGTGTTAAGTAGGTTGATCCAGGGAAGGAAAGTTGCTAAGAGGTGTGAAAGGACAGGCGAGCGAGATGGAAAAGAAGAGGTGGCGGCAGTGGGAAGGAACTCAAGATGGGAGGGGGGTGGATTGAAGGGAGAAAGGAGGGGAGTGATTGGAAAAGGAGAAGTGGAGTGAAAAGAGAGAAGGAAAGGAGGATGTGGTGAGAAGACAGGAGAGGGAGAGAGGAAAGAGAGACAAGAAACGATGGGGCTGAAGAAGAGACGTTGTGGAGAGAAAGGTGGGAGAGGGAGAGGCAGGTAGGAAAGGAAAGTGTTCAGAAGAGCACAAAAGAAGTAAGGAGGAAAGACGGAGGGGAGGATGGGAGGTATGCGATGTCAGTCGAGGAATGAACTGGGAGAGGGGAGTGGGGAGAGAAATATAAAGGAAGTAGGAACAGAGATATGAAGTCGCGACAGGAGAGGTATGACAAGAGAAGGAAGAGTGAATACAGGAAGGAAGAGAAGTAGGTGGAATTGGTGAGAGGAAATGGAAAAGCAGAGATGGGAGGCGAAGAGGTGAGAAGGTAATAAGAGGGAGAGAGAGAGAGAGAGAGAGAGAGAGAGAGAGAGAGAGAGAGAGAGAGAGAGAGAGAGAGAGAGAGAGAGAGAGAGAGAGAGAGAGAGAGAGAGAGTATGAAAATAGAGGAAATGGAGTAGAAAGAGAAAGCAATTTGAGATCAGGAGAAAAGAGACAGGCGCTAAATAATAGAATAGGAAGGACACAGGAATGGGAATAAAGATCGGGGAAAGAGCGGTGAATACAAACAGGAAATATAAAAAAAAGAGGTAGAATAGTGGAACGAGGAAAAGCAGGGAGGTGGAAGAAATAGAAGCATGAGAGAATGATGAGAAATGAGAGGAAGTGAAACACAAAACACGAATGGAACAAGTCGGAAGAGCTGTACCTGTTATTAAGGGAAAAGGGCGGACATCAAAAGCTTTTCGAATCGAACAGCTGACAACAAACAATATATATTTATTTTTTACACAGGTGGGTACAACGGTAGACGGCTTCTGACTCTTGTTAGCAGGCTTAGAGTTTTCCCTTCCCATAGTTCATAGTAAGCTAGGCTCTCTCTCTCTGTCTCTCTCTTTCTCTGTCTCTCTCTTTCTCTGTCTCTCTGTCTCTGTCTTTCTGTCTCTGTCTCTCTCTCTCTCTGTCTCTCTCTTTCTCTGTCTCTGTCTCTCTCTTTCTCTGTCTCTCTGTCTCTGTCTCTGCCTCTCTCTGTCTGTCTCTCTCTCTCTCTCTCTCTCTCTCTCTCTCTCTCTCTCTCTCTCTCTCTCTCTCTCTCTCTCTCTCTCTCTCTGCCTCTCTCTGTCTCTCTCTCTCTCTCTCTCTGTCTCTCTCTCTCTGTCTCTCTCTTTCTCTGTCTCTGTCTCTCTCTCTGTCTCTCTCTTTCTCTGTCTCTCTGTCTCTGTCTCTGCCTCTCTCTTTCTCTGTCTCTCTGTCTCTGTTTCTGCCTCTCTCTGTCTCTCTGTCTCTCTCTCTCTCTGCCTCTCTCTGTCTCTCTCTCTCTCTCTCTCTCTCTCTCTCTCTCTCTTTCTCTCTCTCTCTCTCTCTCAAACACACAACTTATCTTATAAATCAGTGAACGTAGTCATTCTCAGAAGCTCCAAACCTTCACAATAGAATACCAAACATGTTAGAATTGATATACTGTCCTGCTCTCTTTACACTCTAATTAAGCCTCTAAGGTAACGCTAGAAGCCACATGTATTGTTGCAAGACATGAGAGTTGACACCTCTCCACTCTCACTAAACTATCTGATGCATCAGAGTGGAGACACTTCTGTATTCTAAGGCACTTGTAAATGTAATCATTAAGTCCTATTTGATCCAATTCGGATTCCTTTCCGTTGCGTTTAGTAAGACTTCATACCGAACCACTCGCATTTAGAAATAAAAAAATTTGATCTGCAGCAAATTAAGCTTCAAAATTCTAATTCTATGTAATTATCTGAACCATTATTATTTTTTTATTTATATTCGATTTCCATCGATCTAACCCGCCAACCGATTTGCTTTCACACTCTAAAATCTAGAATCTAGATTTTCGTTTTTTATCTCATTGAATGCGAGTCCTGCTTGAGGTTATCTTGAGATGATTTCGGGGCTTTAGTGTCCCCGCGGTCCGGTCCTCGACCAGGCCTCCACCCCCCAGGAAGCAGCCCGTGACAGCTGACTAACACCCAGGTACCTATTTTACTGGTAGGTAACAGGGGCATAGGGGTGAAAGAAACTCTGACCATTGTTTCTCGCCGGCACCTGGGATCGAACCCGGGACCACAGGATCACGAGTCCAGCGTGCTGTCCGCTCGGCCGACCGGCTAGTGTTTGTCACATGGTGACGACCTGGTAGTGTGGCGGGACCTGTCACCGCCACATTTACCAAAGTGGTATTTTAATATTTAGACTTTATGTTCACATCTTATTCACTGCCTCGACGTTGGTGGAAAGGGGAGGGCAGGTTTCTATTCCCAGCTGTGTTTTCCGTTGCGTTGTTACTTCGCTGTGACCTGCGTTGTTGCTTCGCTGTGACCTGCGTTGTTGCTTCGCTGTGACCTGCGTTGTTGCTTCGCTGTGACCTGCGTTGTTGCTTCGCTGTGACCTGCGTTGTTGCTTCGCTGTGACCTGCGTTGTTGCTTCGCTGTGACCTGCGTTGAGCCTTCGCTGTGACCTGCGTTGATGCTTCGCTGTGACCTGCGTTGTTGCTTCGCTGAGCTCTGCGTTGTTGCTTCGCTGTGACCTGCGTTGTTGCTTCGGTGTGACCTCCGTTGTTGCTTCGCTGTGACCTGCGTTGTTGCTTCGCTGTGACCTCCGTTGTTGCTTCGCTGTGACCTGCGTTGTTGCTTCACTGTGACCTGCGTTGTTGCTTCGTTGTGACCTGCGTTGTTGCTTCGTTGTGACCTGCGTTGTTGCTTCGTTGTGACCTGCGTTGTTGCTTCGTTGTGACCTGCGTTGTTGCTTCGCTGTGACCTGCGTTGTTGCTTCGCTGTGACCTGCGTTGTTGCTTCGCTGTGACCTGCGTTGTTGCTTCGCTGTGACCTGCGTTGATGCTTCGCTGTGACTTGCGTTGATGCTTCGCTGTGACCTGTGTTGATGCTTCGCTGTGACCTGCGTTGTTGCTTCGCTGTGACCTGCGTTGTTGCTTCACTGTGACCTGCGTTGATGCTTCGCTGTGACCTGCGTTGATGCTTCGCTGTGACCTGCGTTGAGCCTTCGCTGTGACCTGCGTTGATGCTTCGCTGTGACCTGCGTTGTTGCTTCGCTGTGACCTGCGTTGAGCCTTCGCTGTGACCTGCGTTGTTGCTTCGCTGTGACCTGCGTTGATGCTTCGCTGTGACCTCCCTGCAAACACAAACCGAAACTGTCTCTATTTTCCGCTTGTTACAACTTGTAATAAAGTTGTTACATCTTGACTTAACGTCTTTATGACGTATTAGAACGTTGTTACAACTTGCTATATTGGTTGTTATAACTGGTTAGGTGTTAAAACTTGTTCGAACGTTGTATTAACGTCGTAGTTTCGGTGTGTATTTGGCGGGAGCTGCATTGTTGCGTGCCACCGCGCTAATCATGCCCTCGTTTCAAAAGCATCCGGGTTCAAGTCTGGTCATTTGGTATTTTGCCTCGTGTATTAGTCTTATCCCCTGATGTCCTCAAGTGGTTCAGGTCACCCTTTTTCTCACTCTCCTTAGCTTTAATTCAATGTCTTTATCGTTGTCTCCATCGACGTGCCTCGTTCTGTCATTTCCGCGCGCTCGGTGTCTTTGGTGTATGAGAACGAAACGTGGGCTTTCCCCCGGCGTCATTCCTATCCCCCTTAGACGCTGCATGCCCACACACACACACCTGTGTGAATACCTCGGGGGGTAGCGGTCAGAGTCGTTTGGGCTCGTTTTTACGAGACTCTGCCTCAATACCTGGAGGTAGGTCCAGGGTGTCGTTCTTGCTTTTATGCCTCTCTATGTCCCCAGAGCGTCGACGTGGCCTAGATTGTCTTTTCTTCTCTCTGTCACACTCTTTAGCCTGAGTCGCCCTTCTCACCACTCTCATTTCCTCGCGGAGAATACTTCCTCCAGCCTCTCCCCTCATTCCCCACTCCCTTCCCCTCACTATCACTCTCCTCCGTTTCCTCTTTCCCCTCCAGTGGTTCGCATCCCGTTCCACCCCTCACAAACATCTGCTTTGCCCGCGCCCTGCTTGTAAAGATTGCTTCCGCGCCTTTTCTCTCACACGATGTCAATATTGTGTTTTATTTTTAAAACACTTCCCCCTCCTTCTTAAATATTTGGTCTACGTTTTCTCTGGTAACGTCTTTTTTGTTTCTGATTTCAATATTTGTTTACTTCTGTTGGGTTATATTCCGTCTCGCCCTGCGTCTGCTTCTTAGTACGTCCATGTGTTTGTCTGCTTGTGTTCCATATGTTGGTCTGTTCCAGGATACAACTCGCAGTGTCATACTTGGTTATACTTGGATATACAGTAGTTATACAGGTGTTATACTTGGTTATACAGGTGTTATACTTGGTTATACTTGGTTATACTTGGTTATACAGGTGTTATACTTGGTTATACTTGGTTATACAGGTGTTATACTTGGTTATACAGTAGTTATACAGGTGTTATACTTGCGCGAGAATTTCTATACACACACATGTACAAGTGGAGAGGTGTTTACATTCATGTTAAGGCCTGGCATAGCCATGACCTGTCTAGAGTGAGGTGTGACTAGGACCTAACCTGTCTTGGGCCAAGTCTTACTAGGGCCAAGAATGACGAGTGCCAAGCCAAGCTAGGGTCAGGCCTGACTAGAGCCAATCATTTAAACTTTAAATTCGCATTAGGTACAACCAATGTGAATTTAAAGTTCTGAGCCATTTACGACAATTGACTCAAGTAAATGGTCTGAGCCATTTGTCAGCCACAGATAAAATTTTGCAAATTATTATTTCTCGAACATATTCATCACGGGAGTCTGACAAGGAATGAATAATCGGGAGATGAGTGGTGCTCGTGAGAAAGGGACCACAAGAGAAGACAATGATTGAGGTTTAATAACTCACCTCCTAACCACTACCATCTGGTCACAGGAAAAGAATGGGCCAAGTTAGAAACCATGACAACGTTGGATACATTATAAACATCAAGGCTAATGTAATCTGTCCAGTGCTATAAAAGGTTTAAATGACAGATCCATCCACAGTATTCTGTCTCACCCACAAGTCGAATATAGCATGGCACATCAAAAGAAGTGTACATACATTTATTTACGGTATTCAATTGCGAGTTTTGCAACCGCTGCTGTCGAGTATGCTGGAGACGCTGCATATTTCAACGTGCCTTGCTCTCCAGGGTCAGGGCGTGGTTCTTCATGGTCACAGCTGAATCGTGTTTCACACACTAGAGAACCACTTCAACGTTGAATTCAGAGTGTCTTGTAACACTCTGAATTCAATATATTTATATACCAGGTTTATACTAGCTTTATACCAGGTTTATACTAGCCCCCAACAGTTATGCCATGATGCCCCTTCTCCTCACACTATCCTATCCACCTTCCACCTTCCTCTCCTTTGTATTTCCCCCTTTCTCTTACCCTTAGTTCCCGCTCTTACTTTACCTGTTCATTTAACTTCCATAATAAGAAATTCAACCCTCATTCTCTCTCTCTCTCTCTCCTTTCCTCTCCCTGTCCCTCTGTTCGTTAATGTTTTCTGCACCCCTCTCTCCCAACCTTGCCAATTATACACGCGTTCATTTCACTCTCACTCTGTCTCTTACAATATCTTTATCCCTTCTGCTTCCTCACTTGCGTTTTTGTATATTCTTCAGCCCCCCCTTACTCACATCCTCTTTCATTCTCTTATCCCCCCTCTCATCTTTCCTTCTCTCACCTTCACCTTTCCTTCGTACAGCCTCTTTTCCTCACTCCCTCACTCTCACCTCTCACTCCCTCACTCTCACCTCACCCTTGTTCACACATTCATACTGATCCTCATATCTGTTGTACCGCCGCTGCTCCCATGACCCTTTTTGGGGGATAGATGTTTGACATTTCCCTCTCTACCATTTTATTTTTTTCTCTATGCCTGTCTCTCTCATTCTGTTTCTGCCTCTGCCTGTCAGAATTGCATGTGTCCATGGCCGTTTGAATGGCTGTTTCTATCTCTGTCTCTTTGGATGGGTTTCTGTCTGCTACGAAGGTTGTGTCCGTTCGTCTGCCCATCTGTCTTCAGAAGTCGTATTTGAAGTCTTCATACAGTCGCGACAGGTGCTTGATCAGCTTCCCTTTTATGTTCCTGGGTGTGTCAAGGGTCAGTTAGTCCACACTAACTGAAGACCCGTCAACAGTCACTGAGTGAGGGCGCAGGCGCCTCGCTTGAGTCTACACAGTCAATGTGTTATTCCGGGTTTTTTTAAGCAGCTGAAAACGGGTCGCGGAGGACAGTCACTGAAGGCACACGGGTCGCGGAGGACAGTCACTGAAGGCACACGGGTCGCGGAGGACAGTCACTGAAGGCACACGGGTCGCGGAGGACAGTATCCAGTCATTACTGTGTCACACACCAGTTTGGTATTCCTGTGTGTGTGTGTGTCAGTCACCACCAGTCACTGAGGGTCCAGCAGCCACTCATTAAGTGTGTTTTACAGCTTAACAGGATGTCGTGAGGAGAGAGACCTTTCCTGTTGTTATATAACAGTGTAGCAGACGGGTCACCTTGTTGTGTTCTTCCTGTTGCTCTCTGTTGTATGCAGCTTTAATGCATTCTGTTGCCCGCAGCTTTCACACATTCTGTTGTATGGAGCTTTCACGCATTCTGTTGTATGCACCTTTCACGCATTCTGTTGTATGCAGCTTTCACACATTCTGTTGCCCACAGCTTTCACACATTTTGTTGCATATTAAACAGGCCAACGTTTCTGACTCTGGAAGGGCAACGATTCTGGCCTCTCGCCCCCCCCCCCCAATCCACTCCTAATCCACCCCTAAACACACACACATCACCGAACCAGAAGCCCCTCCGAGTACCGTAAACTCTATATAGAGCTTAAAATAAATCTTCACAATCTTTGCACGAAGCTGCAACTTGACTCCGAGGAGTTGCAAGTTGGGTTGTAAGATTTAAACTATCATGTCACACACACTCTTCAAGAGTTGGGAAGTGTCGAACCAGTTTAACGATGCTTACATACAGAGCAGCCGAAGGAGGGTAGATATAGCCTAAGCTACTCTATCCCTTTGAGATGTATTTCTTTCTTGTCTCAATAAACATACTTGAACTTGAATTAAACTTGAACGCCCGAAGGAAGGATTAGAACGGCAGATAGACGATCTCCATTTTATTCTCACTAAGTAATGATACGTTATTAGTTTTCGCGTGGAGATGAATTCACATTTCGCGAGCCTAGAGACCAGACGACGAATATTTTTCATGACATTCAAAATATTATACGTAAATTGTTTTTAAAATGTAAATAAATGTGGAGTTGAGTCTTATTCAATTATGGAGAGTGTTTGTTACGGCTAAGCTGAGGCTCTTATTCACTTACTGAGAGTGAACTAAACGATGAATTACACACTAGTCGTTTAGCAATACTCTTGTTAGGTACGAGGCAAACACAGCCACGCTTCTGGCCAGCACAGTGTATAAACACAAGCCTCAACTTAGCCGACACCTTCCCTGGAAACACAAACCGTAACTGTCCCTATTTTCCGCTTGTTACAACTTGTAATAAAGTTGTTACATCTTGGCTTAACGTGTTTATGACGTATTAGAACGTTGTTACAACTTGCTATATTGGTTGTTATAACTGGTTAGTAAGTGTTAAAACTTGTTCGAACGTTGTAGCAACGTCGTATTTTCGGTGTGTGTTTGGCGGGTTGTTGTTAACAAGAGTTGTGTTTACATATTTTGCGGCCAGTAGCCAGGTTGTGTTTGCTTCGTACCCCACGAGAGAATTGCTAAATAATTACTGTGTATTTTAGCGTTTATTTCGTACTAAAGTTCGTACGTGGTGCCTGACAGCTGGGTGGACAGCGCTTTGGATTCATAGTCCTGAAGGTTCCGGGTTCGATCCCCGGAAACAAATGGGCAGAGTTTCTTCCACCCAGATGCCCCTGTTATCTAGCAGTAAATAGGTACCTGTGAGTTAGACAGCTGCTACGGGTTGCTTCCTGAGGGTATGTAACAAAAAGGAGGCCTGGTAGAGGACCGGGCCGCGGGGACGCTAAGCCCCGAAATAATCTCAAGATAACGCTGGTTAGAGAGGTCAAATAAATGACACAGTTGATGCAGCAAGACGGCAGCTTCTCAACACTACACATAACCCCGTCACGGAATATTCAATCGTTCTTAAATATCGTTCCGGATGCCAATAACTGAACAGAAAAAAAACATAAGACGAACGATGTCAAAGGAATATGGGATTCGGCGAGTGAGGAATAACTGAGGAACAATGAAAAAGCAATATTTCCTTATCATTTCCTTATCATTTCCTTGACAACAAAACATTGAACGAGGAGATGCGAGAATATTCGTTACCGTTCTCTTGGCTCACTAGTCGCGTTTCTTTGTTAACGTAATCCTAAATAACGTTACAAATATAACCTATTCAGTAAAAGTAACGGCTCATAAACACATCTACGTTTTCTACCCATCGGACTCGATAGCTTACGAGGGGGTTTCTAGGATTCAAAAGTTTCCGGTCAGGGAGCCGGTCGGCCGAGCGGACAGCACGCTGGACTTGTGATCCTGTGGTCCTGGGTTCGATCCCAGGCGCCGGCGAGAAATACTGGGCAGAGTTTCTTTCACCCTATGCCCCTGTTACCTAGCAGTAAAATAGGTACCTGGGTGTTAGTCAGCTGTCACAGGCTGCTTCCTGGGGGGTGGAGGCCTGGTCGAGGACCGGGCCGCGGGGACACTAAAGCCCCGAAATCATCTCAAGATAACCTCAAGATAGGCTCAAAAATTGGATTATTTTACAGAGTGAACAAATCTGTGGTAGCAGATTTGTAAATCAGATTTGTTCTGTGGTAAATTACAGATTTACAGATCGAAGTAGTCACGAACGGAGTGTGCTTCTTCGCCATTCATTGCCGAAGCTTAAAATTATCTAACAACAATACAGTTTAAATCAGGTTGCACAACCAAGAAGCAACATGCATACCTTTACCTACCTTGAGGTGCTTCCAGGGCTTAGCGTCCCCGCGGCCCGGTCGTCGACCAGGCCTCGTGCATGATCATGCCAAACAAAAAAAAAAATTGCTGTACTAACGTAAGCCTTCTTCGGGTGGTGCAACACCTTATCCAGGTGTGACCTTATCCAGGTGTGACCTTATCCAGGTGTGACCTTATCCAAGTGTGACCTTATCCAGGTGTGACCTTATCCAAGTGTGACCTTATCCAGATGTGACCTTATGCAGGTGTGACCTTATCCAGGTGTGACCTTATCCAGGTGTGACCTTATCCAAGTGTTACCTTATCCAGGTGTGACTTTATCCAGGTGTTACCTTATCCAGGTGTGACCTTATCCAGGTGTGACCTTATCCAGGTGTTACCTTATCCAGGTGTGACCTTATCCAGGTGTTACCTTATCCAGGTGTGACCTTATCCAGGTGTGACCTTATCCAGGTGTGACCTTATCCAAGTATCCAGGTCGTGCCACAGACTCAATATAAACAGACTACGCTAAGTTTATATTGAGTAATTGTTGGTGAACATTATATTAATATTTTGATACTATGTTATTTGGAAAGGATAATGATTTGGTTCATTTATAGGTAGGAATATATTATTTATAAATTAAGTAACATGTTAACTAGTAACTGATGAATAAGAAACATTGTGTTTCATACGAAACTGAGTAAATAATAATAAAAATTATTCAAATAATTCTCATTGGCTTTATTAATTTTACTGATGTACTACCATAAAAAAATATAATAAATATTATCATTATTACTTCTACATATATTCTTTTGACCGATATAATTGCTAGAGTTTTGAAATATATTTCATCACTAATAAAGTGCTGTGTTAACGTATTTATATTTATAAGTAAAGAAAAAATATCGCACTGTACACCCCATCTCTCTCCAAACGCTTCCACTCTCCTCTAGATAAAAATAATAAAGTTCTAATTACACAAGTAAGCGCTGGCCATATATTTTATATCGTATATTATCTGCCTTAATTAGCGTCGTTAAACGTCCTCATTAAACATAATGTCGTCATCTATTTTAGTTCTCTCTCTAGTTAATGTAATAAGTTTTGGAGCGAGTATTTCGGCACCAGAGGCGTCCCTGGGTCGCGTGCGTGCGTGTGTGTGTGTGTGTGTGTGTGTGTGTGTGTGTGTGTGTGTGTGTGTGTGGTGTGTGTGTGTGTGTGTGTGTGTGTGTGTGTGTGTGTGTGGTGTGTGTGGTGTAGAGGTTAGGCTGCTCTGTGTTAATACACTTCGTTTCTATGTCTTTGTTAGTCTTTATGTGTTGGGGGGGGGGGAAGATGCTTCTGGTAATACTGCTGCTGTTCCTGCAGGCTGTTGCTGCTGTTCCTGCAGGCTGTTGCTGCTGTTCCTGCAGGCTGTTGCTGCTGTTCCTGCAGGCTGTTGCTGCTGTTCTTGCAGGCTGTTGCTGCTGTTCCTGCAGGCTGTTGCTGCTGGTTGAGTCTTACGCCTTCCTGTTCGAGTAAGTTTCCCGCCGCAACCAACGTAAGTTTTCTTTGTAGTAAAAAAAATCATCCCAAGTTTTGAATCCCCACAAGAGCGGCTGCCATTACACGTAAAGCCAACACACAATCCATTCCTCTATATATATAAAGGAGAATGTCTGTTTGTCCATGGTTGGAAACCAAGTCCTTACATATAGCCCCACCAAACTTTGCAGGGTGACTATTGAGTCCAATGGGACGGTCATAGGGGGGTATTGGGGTCGGCCCCCCCTTGAAGTCAATGGAGATGAAGAGATGATGATGGAGATGGATTCATCTCTCCATCTCAATGGAGAGATGAATCCATAGGAATTCGAACCCATGGATTCGGGTTCGAATCCATAGAGTTTTCTCATCTGTTCATTAAAGTACTGTATTCTGATTGTTGTATTCCACTTAGAGAGATACAGGAGAAACCACATACAAGATTGATAGCCACTGAGGCAAGTTACATCCAAAAATATTATCTTATGTAAACCCTTAATAGTAACGTGACATACATACATACAGGTTTTTTTAAACAATTTTAAACAGGTACTTACCGAGCAATACAGCACCAAGCTTCAACGAACGTCGCTGGGTACACACACACACACACACACACACACACACACACACACACACACACACACACACACCAGACCACCCAATAATTTTGTTTTGGTTCCAGCGCCTCAGCATTGCGATTCAGCGAGGAAACGCTTCCTGCGTCCTAGATTCACGTGACATATCTAAGGACCTGGATCTAAGATTTGAAACCAGTATCATGTTCATATGTAAAATGTCATGTAATATGTAACCCCATTCTTTCTCTCTATATAAACGATGCTACTGTACATATTCTGGTTTTTATTTACTTTATATTTATGTCTAAACACGTTAATTATAAAGCAAGGTTAAAAGTGTTGCTTTATAATTGTATAAATTTACCTAGATAAACATCCATGCTTGGGGAAAACCCCCAGAAAATACCCAAGTTTGGAGGGAAAAACCCCAAAATAATTGTGTTCAGATGATGATGCTTAGGATACATCTTAATGTTTATTGAATGTCATGTTATGAACACCTGAGGCAAGAACACCTGAAGCAAAAACACCCCAGGCAAGAACACCTGAGTCAAGAACACCCCAGGCAAGAACACCTGAGTCAAGAACACCTGAGGTAAGAACACCTGAGTCAAGAACACCTGAGTCAAGAACACCTGAGTCAAGAACACCTGAGTCAAGAACACCTGAGTCAAGAACACCTGAGTCAAGAACACCTGAGTCAAGAACACCTGAGTCAAGAACACCTGAGTCAAGAACACCTGAGGCAAGAACACCTGAGGCAAGAACACCTGAGTCAAGAACACCTGAGTCAAGAACACCCTAGTCAAGAACTGCTAGTGCCAACATAACCATATAGCCTCAGTGTTCCAAACCTCGCTCATTAGAGCGTCAACAACACCTAAGAATATCTAAGAGACCATAATAAACACAACTACACTCGTACCAACCAACACGAACAGCGAGAGTAAACGATGTCATTAACCTGTGACTCGTTAGTGGCACGGCAGGCACCCGGCGCATCCACACCCACTCCGTGTCAGTCAGGACACGGGCCTGTCATATGGCAGGCACCCGGAGCACCCACACCCACTCCGTGTCAGTCAGGACACGGGCCTGTCATATGGCAGGCACCCGGAGCACCCACACCCACTCCGTGTCAGTCAGGACACGGGCCTGTCATATGGCAGGCACCCGGAGCACCCACACCCACTCCGTGTCAGTCAGGACACGGGCCTGTCATATGGCAGGCACCCGGAGCACCCACACCCACTCCGTGTCAGTCAGGACACGGGCCTGTCATATGGCAGGCACCCGAAGCAGCTAGACCTACTCCGTGTCAAGACATGGATCAGTCACGGCAGACACGGATGTACCCTACACCCTCCCCAGGGACACCCAAGCCTCAATCAGAGGCAACACGCCAAAAACACCTCTCGTACCTTCATACATATCCACTACTCCTCCTCCTCCTCGGACTCACACACAACCTATGTATCAATGAATACGAATAGTTTGGTAGGACATAGTGCTGAGAATAAGGCCAAGGGAATAAAACCTTGACTTCCTCCCTCCCCCCCCCCCCCCCTCCTGCTCCATCCCACCCACATTTGCATAGATTATGACTTGTGAATTCATATTTTTCTTTTCTGGAATCTGGGTTTTGTTGCGTTTCTGATTTCAATTTTGGTCCGGATGCTCGTAATATATTGTGGCATTAGGCTGCTCTTCCTATAATACGGAGCTAGTGTATGCGGATGTATTATATACACGTGGATATAATACGCATGTATATAATCTGTCTTTCGTTAGTAAATATAGTTTTAGATGCTGTGTTTACATGTTCCTACATAACCACACGTCACTTATATGTGAAAGCCTAACACTACAGCATTGACCACTTGAGTTCAGGAAAGAAGATTTAATGAAATCGAGGAAACGTAGCCTCATGTTTCAAGAGAACTAGGTCAGAGAAATTGAAGTCTTTTCTCCCGCGCTGGGTGCAGGTGAGAACTCCGATGATCACAATAGCTGGATAACCAGGTGTCTGAGGTAGACACCTGTCACTCTTTGACACCTGCCGCTCTACCTCCCGTTCTCTGGGGGGCAGAAGGTAGCCTAGTGAGTCCCCCACAGGTGCTGCAAGGTCCCTGTGGTTTGGGACTGGGGTACACAGGGGTTAAGCGCTCACTTTCTCACGAGGGAAAATGAATAGAGCCCACAGTGACGGAGTGTCACCGGTGGAGCTCTACGAGGCTCTGCTCTGTGACTCTCCCCGTGACACTATACACACAAGCCAGACAGCTAAGACGTCCTGCATTCACCAAACAGGATTATCCCGGAGTTTGAATAAACACGTCTTCTTAAATTATCAAAAATTATCAAAAATAATTTCACCGACCAATCACAAAGAGCGACAGTCTGCGTCAAAGCGGTTCTCATTGGTTAATTTAAATTAATTTTGAGCTCCCTCACCATTTATGAGAGCCAGGTGTGACATTCTCCCTCCTCATTACCTCACTAAACTCACATTAAAGATTCTGTCAGTGGTCATTTAAAGCCTTAGAGGCACTGTTGAAGGGGAGAGGAAGCAGCTGTCGTCCAGATGGAGTTAATTCACCATTCAAACAGGGAATCAGGGATCTAATGGGCAGTCAAACAACTCTATGGAACTACTGAACGACGTCACGGCAATGAGAAGTCTGCTATCCGACAGCAGTCAGTGGCGGCGACCAATGGTTTTAGTACCGCAGGTAGCCGGTCCAGGAGCTACAGTTTGATCACCTTATTGCTGGCGTGAGAGGCGAGTGGTGATGTTTTCTGAATACTATATCTCGACCTCAGAAAGATGACAGGGATAAAACCTAGATAAACATCCATGCTTGGGGGGAAAACCCCCCAGAAAATACCCAAGTTTGGAGGGAAAAACCCAAATAAATATCCACTTTTGAGAGGGAAAACCCAGAAACCGCCCATATTTGAGGGAAAATTCCCAGATAACCACTGACAACTGGAAGAAAAAATACACAAATACGTAAATAATTAAAAAAAAAACATAAACAAGATAACTTGGTGAAAAAAGGAGCTGCCTCCTATGTGCCAATAGCAGCTGCCTCGTATGTGCCAATAGCAGCTGCCTCGTATGGGCCAATAGCAGCTGCCTCGTATGTGCCAATAGGAGCTGCCTCGTATGGGTCAATAGGAGCTGCCTCGTATGGGCCAATAGGAGCTGCCTCGTATGGGCCAATAAGCCTTCTGCAATTTCCTTAATTTCTATGTTATGAACCAGTGTCGCAATCACTGCTAGAGTGATGTGCTGCAAGGAGGCGACGCTAAAGAAAAGGCCGAGCACATGTTTGAACCACAGTTGCAAGCTCCGACAATAAAGCGTCAGTCAGGTATGTAGTTGTGTGATATATTGCAGAACATTTATCTTTAGTGATGATAAAGTAGCAAAACCTAGGGAGAGGTTGTGTTTATTTCTACTTATTTAAGAACATAAGAATAAAGGTAACTGCGGAAGGCCTATTGGCTCATACGAGGCAGCTCCTATCTACATACAAATCTACATTTGTGGCAGAAGACGTGATAATGACGTTATTGCTGGAGGTGTGACAACGCTGTTACAGGTGTTGTTACAGGTGTGTCATCGCACGGCCGGTTACAGATGTGTGCAAGCAATGAGTCACAATCGACTTGAGAATGGTCCAAGACGGACCGAAACGTCGTCGTCCCTTCAACTTCTAGTGTGTGGTCTGGTCAACATACAGATGTGTGTTATCACAGGGCCGGTTACAGGTATGTTATCAATCACACCTGTAACCGGCTGTACGAGTTGAGCGACATGAGTTCTATCTTTTTACACTTTTTTCCGGGGGTTTCAAAATCCCAAGCGATCGGCAGCATGTACGGCTGACAAACGACTAACCATAAAACGATTACCAATTTCTCGCCATGTCTAAAAAAAAAAAAGGAATGCAGGAAAAATGCCTTTTTCATGGTAACATTTTCTCTAAACCTTCCAATGCCATATTGGACGTTTCCTTCCAAGTTGCTCAGGCAAATTACCGATATTTTCACCGGCATTTCTAGACGCCGTAGATATATTAACACAAAATATATATATAGTATTGACTGTCAGCTAGTTCTTCCCCCCACTCCATATGCATTGATATATATCTTTATTAAATTAAACTTCCGCGTTGTGTGGGTCGCAATACAACGCAGTTTCCCGTATCTGGGGTGAAAGTTTCCGAACCCATTGGGCGATTTACTGGAAAATCACCAGGTGTGTGTTTTTCTTTATAAAACTGTCAAATGTATTTTAGAACTTATAATAGGAGTTGTGATACTGTACCCTGGTGATACATGCGTTTACTTCTGACAAGCTGTCTAATTTACACCTATAGTTTACACGATAATTCCCACACGATGAAATTAGTGCCAAGAGGGCTGAACTGCGAGGATAGGGAACTAGATGCCACAACTGTTGGAAAGAGAACATGATCCCTACATATAAGATACTGAAGGGAATTGCCAAGGTAGACTACGACAGCCTCACTCATATTAGAGACAGTAGGACGAGAGGATATATGAGAAAACAGGAAAATGAGTCGAGGATATGAATGTTGTGGTGTCGTGTACGGGTGGGTGATAGGTGGAATGTGTTGAAAGAAGCTGTAGAAACCCCCTCCATCTACGTCTTCAAGGCCAGACTAGACGAAGAACTCCACCGTCAGAATTGTTGCATTACAAGTATTGCAACTTCTCTTTGTCACTTATGGGTAAGTACCTTCAACACGGTATATACCAGACACACACACACACACACACACACACACACACACACACACACACACACACACACACACACACACACACACCTAAGACCCCGCTTCCGTCATGCAAATCCCATTATCCTGACCTAAAAATAATACAGACTTTTATATGGTGATTTACAGACTCCGTCAGGGGATTAAGTCCTCCATTAGCGAGATCAACCAATGCACTCAATACTCCCCCTTAAAATTGAATCGCAAAGCTTCAAGCAAATACCAGTTTGCCTAATATCATTGCCGATATTTGGCTTTGGTGTGGCTAACAGAATGTTAAGAGTAGTTTTGTCTCATTGATAACAATCACGAGAATATTTAATTGCAGTTTACCAACAGGTAATGGTGTAACAGGTAACAGATAACACATCGTTCCATTGAAGCACATCCTTCCACCGGTTCCTCACCCCCTATTAAAGGCGACGAAGATGGTTAATTTAATTGAGTCTTGCATAGTTGAGTAAGACTAGTTCCGAGCCTCTGGCCTCCAATCTCGGCCATACAGACATCTTCGTTCCACATATATATATATATATATATATATATATATATATATATATATATATATATATATATATATATATATATATATATATATATATATATATATATGCATAATGATCGTCTTTATTACTACAAATAATTCGTGGTTGTAGCTGCAAAGTCTTCTCTTGGGGGTTCCTCTGCCTTGTTGGTGATTCCATCTGCATTTGTGTATATTTGTTGGGGAAATGGGTACTTCTACTTAGTTTCACTTTATGGGGGAAGGTTGGAGGTTAGTGTTTATGGGGGAAGGTTAGTGTTATGAATGTTATTCTCTGTTGAGCATTCATTTTCCCGGACATCCTGCTAGTTTACCCCCACCACTGCTCATGCTCCCTCCCACTCTCTCACTCTCCCTCCCACCCTCTCACTCTCCCTCCCACCCTCTCACTCTCCCTCCCACTGCCGCGCCTACCAACGCGCCCACTCGAGACTAATCAACGCCAAGTAATATAAACTCGTAACTAGAATTTATCACTTCTTTGTCTAACTTTGGGTGAGTTATTGCTAGCTAAAGAGGCTGCAGAGGCGGACTTGGGCCCCTCTGGCATGGTGCAGAGGCGAACTTGGACTCGAGCTCCATACTGACTCGTTCGGTCATTATAAGTGACTTCAGACTGGAGAGCGAATTCACTCGGAAACTCTTGCTGACTCTTGTACTAAACGCAGGCAATTGTGTCCTTGCAGGGGTCGTTGGTAAAAGTAAGTTGTTAATAGGTATTGCACTTGCAAGTTGAATTGTTAATAGAATTAGTTGTAGAAGTACTGGTGGTATAATC
This sequence comes from Procambarus clarkii, assembly GCF_040958095.1. Classification (NCBI taxonomy): domain Eukaryota; kingdom Metazoa; phylum Arthropoda; class Malacostraca; order Decapoda; family Cambaridae; genus Procambarus; species Procambarus clarkii. The sequence continues at coordinate 11,965,462 of NC_091158.1, forward strand.
CTCAGGTTAGTTGCTGATGCTGGTACAGGTATATATATATATATATATATATATATATATATATATATATATATATATATATATATATATATATATATGTATATATATATATATATATATATATATATATATATATATATATATATATATATATATATATTTCTAGTCTGACGCGACACTTGAGCGCGTTTCGTAAAACTTATTACATTTTCAAAGACTTTACATACACAACTGAATAGAACTTACACATCTCCGATTTGTTTATATCTACATTTGAGTGAGGTGGATGGGGTGAGGTGGCATTAATAGGGTATTAATTTCATCAACACAAGACAGAACACGAAACAATGGGTATTGAATGGAAGTGATTGTAGAAAGCCTATTGGTCCATATTTCTTGATGTTTCTATATTGGAGCGGAGTCTTGAGGTGGGTAGAATATAGTTGTGCAATAATTTACTGTTGATTGCTGGTGTTGACTTTTTAATGTGTAGTGCCTCGCAAACGTCAAGCCGCCTGCTATCGCTGTATCTATCGATGATTTCTGTGTTGTTTACTAGGATTTCTCTGGCGATGGTTTGGTTGTGGGAAGAGATTATATGTTCCTTAATGGAGCCCTGTTGCTTATGCATCGTTAAACGCCTAGAAAGAGATGTTGTTGTCTTGCCTATATACTGGTTTTTTTGGAGCTTACAATCCCCAAGAGGGCATTTGAAGGCATAGACGACGTTGGTCTCTTTTAAAGCGTTGGTCTCTTTTGAAGGAGGCGTTTGAGCAGAGTTCCGTGCTGCGTTTCACTTACGAGATGGAAAAGGATGGGAAGCTGCCCTTTCTAGATGTAACAGTCATGGAAAAGAGCGGAGGTTTCCACACTGCAGTCTACACTAAGGAAACGAACATAGGAATGTGCCTAAATGCCAACAGCGACTGCCCAGACAGGTACAAAAGGAGTGTTGTTAACGCATATGTCGACCGTGCTCTCAGCCACAGCTCAGAATGGAAGCAAGTCGACGAAGAACTCTGTAGGGTAAGGCAGGTCCTAGTCAACAACGGCTTCTCCAATGGTTTCGTCGAAGACATCATAAGAAGGAAAGTGAAACGCCATGCAACCTCTGAAGAGACAACTAACACAACACCTATACCCCCTATTAGACTATTTTACAGGAACTTCTTTTCCACAGCTCATAAAACGGAGGAAAGGGTCCTGAAAGATATTGTTAATAGAAACGTTATCCCTACAGACAAAAATCAGAGGATACAACTGACGATTTACTATAAAACCAGAAAAACGGCCAGCCTACTCATGAGAAACTCTCCAGACACAAAGCAGAACGCTTTAAAAGAGACCAACGTCGTCTATGCCTTCAAATGCCCTCTTGGGGACTGTAAGCTCCAAAAAACCCAGTATATAGGCAAGACAACAACATCTCTTTCTAGGCGTTTAACGATGCATAAGCAACAGGGCTCCATTAAGGAACATATAATCTCTTCCCACAACCAAACCATCGCCAGAGAAATCCTAGTAAACAACACAGAAATCATCGATAGATACAGCGATAGCAGGCGGCTTGACGTTTGCGAGGCACTACACATTAAAAAGTCAACACCAGCAATCAACAGCCAATTAATGCACAACTATATTCTACCCGCCTCAAGACTCCGCTCCAATATAGAAACATCAAGAAATATGGACCAATAGGCTTTCTACAATCACTTCCATTCAATACCCATTGTTTCGTGTTCTGTCTTGTGTTGATGAAATTAATACCCTATTAATGCCACCTCACCCCATCCACCTCACTCAAATGTAGATATAAACAAATCGGAGATGTGTAAGTTCTATTCAGTTGTGTATGTAAAGTCTTTGAAAATATATATATATATATATATATATATATATATATATATATATATATATATATATATATATATATATATGTCGTACCTAGTAGCCAGAACGCACTTCTCAGCCTACTATGCAAGGCCTAATTTGCCTAATAAGCCAAGTTTTCATGAATTAATTATTTTTCGACTACCTAACCTACCTAACCTAACCTAACCTAACTTTTTCGGCTACCTATCCTAACCTAACCTATAGAGATAGGTTAGGTTAGGTTAGGTAGGGTTGGTTAGGCTCGGTCATATATCTACGTCAATTTTAACTCCAATAAAAAACAATTGACCTCATACATAATGAAATGGGTAGCTTTATCATTTCATAAGCAAAAAATTAGAGAAAATATATTAATTCATGAAAACTTGGCTTATTAGTCAAATCGGGCCTTGCATAGTAGGCTGGGAAGTGCGTTCTGGCTATTAGGTACGACATATATATATATATATATATATATATATATATATATATATATATATATATATGTCGTACCTAGTAGCCAGAACGCACTTTTCTGCCTACTATGCAGGGCCCGATTTGCCTAGTAAGCCAAGTTTTCCTGAATTAATATATTTTCTCTAATTTTTTTCTCATGAAATGATAAAGCTACCCATTTCATTATGTATGAAGTCAATTTTTTTTTATTGGAGTTAAAATTAATGTAGATATATGACCAAACCTAACCAACCCTACCTAACCTAACCTAACCTATCTCTATAGGTTAGGTTCGGTTAGGTAGCCAAAAAAGTTAGGTTAGGTTAGGTTAGGTAGGTTAGGTAGTCGAAAAAACATTAATTCATGAAAACTTGGCTTATTAGGTAAATCGGGCCTTGCATAGTAGGGTGAGAAGTGCGTTCTGGCTACTAGGTACGACATATATATATATATATATATATATATATATATATATATATATATATATATACACACACACACACACACACATATGTGTGTGTGTGTGTTTGTTTGTACTCACCTATTTGTGCTGGTCCCGCCTCTCAACCATCAATCAAGAGGAAGTGTACAGGTTCCAAAGCCTATTGGGCTCTATCATATCTACACTTGAAACTGTGTGTGTGTGTGTGTGCGTACGTGTGTTAGCCGGTGATCAAGAGGTCAAAAAGAAGTTAATCAAGAGATCAGGGAGGAAGTAACAGAGAGAATGTATTCTAACACCGAGTCAAGACTCCCTTCTGACTAAACCTCATCTGAGTCATGTCCCTTTATTTGACTAACACCCCTCCAGTCATGTCATCCCGTTCATTTACCTCCACGAATCATGTCTCTCATGACCCTAACCTAACCATAACCCCAACGAGTCCTACCCCCTGAGCCCTAATTCCGCCTGCAACCGGGAGAACCATCGCTGTAGAAATTGAGTCTCCCCAGATACCCACCTGTATCCGTTTTCTTCAGAGGTCGACCAAGGTCACGACGTCCGATATCTCTAGATCTCGCTATCTCGCGATCAGGATCGAGCCCCGAAGGCTCCTGAAAGCTATATTAGATGATTCAGGGGCCAACTAAGATCTCTATGAACTGATTCAAGGCCCTTTTTCTGTTGGTCAGGGCCGTCGAAAATCTTCCTAAGTGGTGGATCAAATTTCTGGGAAGGTAGTTTATGGACGCCTAAGGTTTCTGTAATGTTCGGGTCTTCTTGTGTTGAAAGTTGTCTCAAGTCTCTAAGAAACAGCTCGGAGTCCTTTCAAGACATCTGCGAACCACTTAATGGTTCAGACAAAGTATCATTAGTTACTTTTACGTTATTATGCGTTATAAAACGTCATCATACTGCATTCAACGTGATCAAACACGAATACACGCTTAAATACGTCATCAAACACGAATACACATTAAAATACGTCATCAAACACGAATACACATTAAAATACGTCATCAAACACGAATACACATTAAAATACGTCATCAAACCCGAATACACATTAAAATACGTCATCAAACACTAATATACAAACGCATCAACGCCAATATACACATATCAAACGCCTAATACACGTCATCGACGCCAATACACGTCGCCGCACGTCAAAATACATCACCAGGCACACACCAGCACTCCCCCAGCATACCAGTAGTGGGATATACGGTCCACCGCATTTGTTAAATCTGTAATTATCACCAATACCGGCGATGGTGCAATATTGGCCGGACTTTGATGGTGGGGCAGGGCTTGCCCGTGTAGTTGACAGCCTCGGCCCGGCTCTCTCACTCTCACACCCTATTGACACTCTCACTCACTCACTCATTCACTCACTCACTCACTCACTCACTCACTCACTCACTCACTCACTCACTCACTCACTCACTCACTCACTCACTCACTCACTCACTCACACACTCACTCACTCGCTGCCTACCTGTCAGTCTCTCTGCCTGCCAACCAGCCTCCCTCTCTCCATTTCAAGTTCAAGTATGTTTATTGAGATAAGCAAGAAATACATCTCAAAGGGATAGAGTAGCTTAGGCTATTTCTACCCCCCTATACCTCTCTCCATCTCACTATTCTTGTTTCCATCCCTCCCTCTCTCTATCCATCTCTTCCTATCTATCTCCCATTCCTTCCACACACCATCCTTCTCACCCCCTACCCTTTCCTACCTCCGTGCCTGTCTCTCTCCCATAATAAACAGATTAGAACCTAGATTTACTTCCATATATTTCTTCTTAAATGTCAAGAAGGATCTCAGACACGGCAAGAATACCGCTTTGCAAGATTCAAGATGATGTCCTTGCAAAGTTATTGCCAATTCTGTTCAGCTTCACTTTTCTCGCCAGAGGTCACTACCGGTCTTTCTTTTGACCAATCAGATCGAAGGCTGAATTGTTCACCTTACCATTTAGCCAATCATGTTGCCGGCTCATCTGGACAACGGGCCAATCGCAATCGTTTGTGAAATCATACAGTCCCATCGATCGGGCGTCAACTGCCAACTATTTTACTCTAATTTTGCTACAAATTGAGTTTATTTCAATGTAAATTTAAGAAGAAACCGTCATAAAATAATAAATATCTTTGCTCTACATTAAGTTACTTTCCCCTGAGATGGATTCATTAATAACTCTTGTTTCTCTTGTCTGCGTTGAGTCTAACCACTTGGGTTGGAGGGTAGAGCGACGGTCTCGCTTCATGCAGGTCGGTGTTCAATCCCCGATCGTCCAAGTGGTTGGACATCATTTCCTTACCTCCCCACTTTCCCCGTCCCATCCCAAATCCTTATCCTGATCCGTTTCCAGTGTTATATAGTCATAATGGCTTGGCGCTTGTCCTGATAATTCCTTCCTTGCTTCCTTCCTTTCTTTCCTTGCTTCCTTCCTTCCTTGCTTCCTTCCTTTCTTCCTTCCTTCCTTGCTTCCTTCCTTTCTTTCCTTGCTTCCTTCCTTCCTTTCTTCCTTCCTTCCTTGCTTCCTTCCTTTCTTCCTTCCTTCCTTGCTTCCTTCCTTTCTTTCCTTGCTTCCTTCCTTCCTTTCTTCCTTCCTTCCTTTCTTCCTTCCTTCCTTTCTTCCTTCCTTCCTTCCTTGCTTCCTTCCTTTCTTTCCTTGCTTCCTTCCTTCCTTTCTTCCTTCCTTCCTTTCTTCCTTCCTTCCTTGGTTTCTTCCTTCCTTGTCTGCGTTGATGGCACTTACAACTTGAACCATTGTCAGCTTAATATTAGCGATCACACACGACTTTATAATGGTTCAAGACGGACCGAAACGTCGTCGTTTCTTCACCGTCTGGTGTGTGGTTTGGTCGTTATTAGCGAATCTCTCTTAATGACCTAATTGTTCTGAGCCATCAGGGAGGGAAGTGGTGGTGGCGTCTAGAAATACTATACACGAATCTTCCCTTAAACTTGAGATATTAAAGTAGGAAAACATTTAAGATACAGCTTGTATTTCTTGACTCTCTTGAGACGTAAAACATTTATTTATTAAACGTATCTAAGACGTAATATTAAATTATTATCACTATCAATTTAATGAACATGGGTAAAGCCAGGCTTGGCAATATTTTCAGTGGCTTATACAATACAATACCGATGTACCTCCTCATTAACCACCGAAACACGCCTAAATGTATTGTAGTGTATAACAAATAGTATTGAGAAAATCCACAAGGGCCGTGACGAGGATTCGAAGTCGATAGCTCAGTCGATTAAGGCAGTGTCTGGGATGCTCCCGGACACAGGTTCGAATCCTCGTCACGGCCCTTGTGGACTTGTTCCGAAAGAATTAGTTTCGTCCGGGGCGTGTAAAACAAGAAATTTTATCGTCGTTGCCCCTGAATCAACAACAAGAAGACATTTTTGTTTACACTTAACGAATATACAAATGCTCGTACACAAAAGATGCTTTGGGCATCTTTTGCCCAAAGTTCCAAGCTTTTTGCTTTTGTTCCAAGTTCTCAAGTTGTTGGAACTTGAGTCATCTCGGGCCTGTTCGCGTGGTGCTTGGAAATAAACAAAGCTTTAGAAGGAGGTAACTTCTCGAAGTTATTCCTTGAATCAAAAATGCAACGCTGCAGAGATTCAGGGGTGTAATACGAGGAGACTTTCTGAGGGATTCAGATTGCAACACAAAAGTGAACCCAAACGGGAACACTGTTCAGCTTTAACTAACACGGGTGTTTCCACAACAGGTAATGGAAGGTGCAGACACTGAACCAGGAGAGAACACAAAAATAACCAATGGAATTATATACTAAACTATATAATTACACATATTTCACCATTTAAACCAAGAATACCTAAAGATCATTCATAAAAGAAATGACAAGATTTTGAAGGAAATTTTTTATATATATATGCAAATTACAAAAAAAACGAAACAAAAAAGAACAAAAACAGCTGTGGTAATGGAAAGCAAAATTAGCCACTGGACCATTGCAAAGGCAAGAATATCAGATAGGAAAATATGAACATTTCTAAATACAGAAATATCATCTTTTTGATTCAGCCTCCAGGAAAGTACCTCTGATGAGATCACAAAATAGAATTGCAATAATAGAAGCGTTACGCCAGAAAGACTATGAAGGGGGTGATATAACATAGGAATAAAATTTAATAAATAAATTTTAATAAATTTAATAAAAATTAAAAATATGGAAAACATATGTGATGGAGGTTGCATCAAAGTGAATATCTGCGGCAGGCATTACCCAAAGGTAAGAATGAAGGTTGCGTTTGGGTGCGTATTTGGAGGGTAAGACTGTGTTTGGGTGCGTATTTGGAGGGGTAAGAGTGTGTTTGGGTGCGTATTTGGAGGGTAAGACTGTGTTTGGGTGCGTATTTGGAGGGTAAGAGTGTGTTTGGGTGCGTATTTGGAGGGTAAGAGTGTGTTTGGGTGCGTATTTGGAGGGTAAGAGTGTGTTTGGGTGCGTATTTGGAGGGTAAGAGTGTGTTTGGGTGCGTATTTGGAGGGTAAGAGTGTGTTTGGGTGCGTATTTGGAGGGTAAGAGTGTGTTTGGGTGCGTATTTGGAGGGTAAGAGTGTGTTTAGGTGCGTGCTGGGAGAGGGTTAAACACACACACGCAATTTCTTAGAAGAAACACAATTTTATTCACATTTACCAAGGGAATGACTGCAAATAACGTACAGGTGAGGTGGGCTGTGAGTTTACTCGCATCATTGTGCTTGTGGGGTGGTCGAGCTTCGGCTCTTTGGTCCCGCCTCTCAACTCTCAAATGAACCGGTTGTGTGTGTATATGTACTTACATATACACACATATGTACGTTTGTATATGTACGTTTTAATTGTATTTACCTAATTGTGCTTGCGGGTGTTGAGCTCTGGCTCTTTGATCCCGCCTCTCAACCGTCAATCAACAGGTGTACAGGTTCCTGAGATGTGTGTGTGTGTGTGTGTGTGTGTGTGTGTGTGTGTGTGTGTGTGTGTGTATGTGTGTGTGTGTGTGTTTGTGTGTGTGTGTGTGTGTTTGTGTGTGTGTGTGTGTGTTTGTTTGTGTGTGTGTGTGTGTGTGTGTGTGTACTCACCTAGTTGTGTCTGCAGGATCGAGCATTGACTCTTGGATCCAGTGAGTGTGTGTGTGTGTGTGTATGTGTGTGTGTGTGTGTGTGTGTGTGTGTGTGTGTGTGTGTGTGTGTGTGTGTGTGTGTGTGTGTGTGTGTGTGTGTGTGTGTGTGTATGCGTGTGTGTGTGTGTGTTCGCGTGTGTGAAGCCCCTTGCCAAACACCAGAGAGCCCGGTGCTCACTCGTCGCGCAAACACACAAGCACACACACACACACACAGAAAGAATCACCGGAGCAAACATCAATTATATATTATAAACAAGAGCGTATAAAGGCCAGCAGTAGCGAAAATAGAGCGGAATGAAAAGACAACATCAGGCTTCCATTGTCAGTGCACTCTGAGCCGTGGGTGAGGTATTTACGCATTATTTAAGATACAAAACACGTCAACACCTTATATTTATCATATTGGCGTATAGGGGGAACTCCGTTCTTCGGATTTCAATAAGGTATTGTGAGGCTGATTTCACTTCAACAACTTTTATCTTATAAGTAATTGCATAGTTTATGATTGTCAAATGCATTTTCTTTGAATTGAGATATATATATATATATATATATATATATATATATATATATATATATATATATATATATATATATATATATATATATATATATATATTTGGCTCTAGTTACCATACGCGATAATGAGCATCGTTTGGGTGTTTAGTTGGTATGCATGAAGCTGTCTTACGCTTCAGCGTGGCCCTTAAACTCGTCACATCTAACGCTTCAGTGTTAAATTTGTCGACAAGAATGGAATTGGCAACACCGTTTGTCGGACGTTTCAAAGGAGTGTTTTCTGAACACACACACATACACACACACACACACACACACACACACACACACACACACACACACACACACACACACACACACACACACACACACACACACACACACGGATCCACACACGCACTGTGTTAAGTAATGTCCCAGAGATCAGTTTGTACCTGTGCACTGGGTTAGGTAATGTTCCAGTGATCTATTTGGCATTTCTCCACAACGTTGACATTTCTCCTCTTCTAACGGGAAACTTAGAATAATGGGTAACATGTGAACACCTAGACTGTGTCAACCTGGAGGCTATCGAGGTCACGAAGGCTGTTAATACGAATCCTTTGCTAAAAAAAATGGAATGCTATCAACATTAAAACTTTGTTAACCGGTAAGAAGAATCAACAAGAAGGCCGTGTCAAGGAAGGAACTACGTCAACGCAGGAACAACGTCAACATGGCATATGTGTCAACGGTTGAGAGACTGCAAGAACATGATAGCAAACATACTGCAACAAACAGAACTCTGCAGTGCTTTCCAATAGTGTTCTCCCGTTAACAGTACACTATAGCAAGACAATTGTCATAAGCGATGGCAAACTGGTGAACATAGCTGCATATGTCTATATTTCAACACGGACGTGATTTCATTTACGATATCCTGTTATCTACTCACTTTGAGGACATTAACATGGAAATTCAGCTTAGGCAGTCTGAACAAAACAACATCAAATTCGCAAAGACCATGATAACAAAAGCACTTAAAACAACAAATACAATTTGGAGAGTAAAACAGTAACTTTACAACAGCACCAGGATGAGGAAAAAAAAAACGTCATGCCAATACACTAAGAACATAACACTGGGAACTAAAAACACCACAACAACAGCAGCCTAATATGAACGTGATGTCAACAAAGATACCATGAACAACCACATCCACTAAGAGGAGATGAAGAGAGTGGAAGTAGGGGGGAGACGTTGCAGGCTGCAACAGTGTGGAAGTGCACAGGGGGGGGGGGGGGAGGAATGCAACAAGCAGCAACAATGCAAGCAATGCTTAGTCAACAAGCATGGCGGCTTATTTAACCAGGCGCCCCACGCTGCTTCTCTAGCATCGTTGATGAGATGGGAACTGCAACCGTGCAAATGGGCAGGGAGGAAATGGATAGGTAAAGCAGGAGGGAAAGTGAAAAGTTGTCCATAAAAGGAAGAGAAGGAAAGGGACGGTATATATATATATATATATATATATATATATATATATATATATATATATATATATATATATATATATATATATATATATATATATATATATATATTCCCTCCCTGGATCGTCTCTTCCTCCTTCGTCTGCCATTCTGCCATTGTAAACCTTTCCCACTAAGTGCCTACTTCCCAATTCTTTCCTTCCCAGATTCCTTCCTTTATACCGTTTCTCTCATACAATCCCATTTCCCTCCTCTGTTTCCGGGGCACTTTCCACCTAGGCGCCACCGGCCGCAAATCCTGGCACGACCAAGATATGGAAGGTGAGGTCATTCTGAGGAGAAAACCCCCTCAACCAGTGTGACTATCGCACTTCTAAGGAATATGAGGACGTTGGAAAGGCTTGGTGCCCAACCACTTCAACCACGGGGGGGTATCGAACGCTGACCTTATAGAAGCGAGGCTTTCGCTATATCGATGAGTTCAAGTGAACGGACACCCGAAATAATGAAGATATTTACAATTCGCAAAATGATTTTCACACAGCAAAATCACCTCGTTTTTCGCTGGCTATTAACGATAATAATAACCCATACTTTGCTTTTGGAAAACTAAACGAATCGACAAAGGGGAAAACAAATCGTACAGTGCAATTAGCAAATAAGAAACAGCGCATCCGGAAGACAGAGACCTACTGCGGGCAGAATATCACTGTAACAACTGGTCGCTGTATCTAGGTCACCCTTACGCGAATAAAACGCTGCTAAGACTTCTGGATGACGTGGTCGCTCTCTTAAGGTCACACACTGTCAGCAGCAATGACCTGCTAGTTACGGATCTGTTGAGTACCTTACCATGTCAGCTTTGATGTTAGTTTCAAGGTGGTCAGGTTCTTTGAAGGTACCCATCTACTGATATGCTTACATCATGTTGGTCTCTATACTGAGGTGACTAGCTCAGCTTGTGGTTAAGATGTGCGTTATATTGAGCCGATCCTGGAGCCAGATTCACGAAGCAGTTACCCAAGTACCAAGGGAGGTATATATCTTTCCTCAATCTTTGACGGCTTTGGTTACATTTATTAAACAGTTTACAAGCATTAAAACTTCCCAATCAACAGTTGTTACTGTTATAAACAGTCTCCTGGTGTTTCAGAGGTCATTAACTGTATAATAATTGTAAACAAAGCCGCCAAAGATTGAGAAAAGATGGAGAGGTTATCTTGAGATGATTTCGGGGCTTTAGTGTCCCCGCGGCCTGGTCCTCAACCAGGCCTCCACCCCCAGGAAGCAGCCCGTGACAGCTGGCTAACACCCAGGTACCTATTTTACTGCTAGGTAACAGGTTCGTATAAGTGCTTGCGTAACCACTTCGTGAATCTGGCCTCTGGCTTACAAGGTAGGTCGCTAGAGCAAGGTGTCCGGTGCACAGCGGGCGGCCAGCACCGACGTCGACTCATAAGCGTGTTGGTATCATGCGTTTAACGACAATAAAACTTGGCCTGTATAATCGAGAATTATACACACCAGTTAGGGCACTTTGCCCAGTGCCCAGTTAGGGCACTTTGCCCAGTGCCCAGTTAGGGCACTTTGCCCAGTGCCCAGTTAAGGCACTTTGGCGTGAAATTTATTAACCTCCATTCCTGGGTCATCAGGGTTAATGCCTTGTGTGAGTTAATGTTGAGTTAATGTAGTTGAGGCATTAACTCAACTAGGTGAGTTAATGCCTCAACTCACCTAGTTGAGCTTACGGGGGTTGAGCTTCGGTTCTTGGGTCACCCGCCTCCCAACTGTCAATCTATTGGTGTACAGGTTTCTGAGCTTATTGAGCTCAAGCATATCTACATTTCAAACTGTATGGAGTCAGCCTCTACCATATCTCTTCCTAATGCATTCCATTTATTAACTAATTTGTCACTGAAAAAAGTTCTTTCTAATGTCTCTGTGGCTCATTTGGGTTCTCATAGTTTTCACCTGTGTCCCCTTGAGCGAGGATTATATAACTCCTGATATAAAATCTCTCCTAATCTACCATGTAAACTGTGTGTGTGTGTGTGTGTGTGTGTGTGTGTGTGTGTGTGTGTGTGTGTGTGTGTGTGTGTGTGTGTGTGTGTGTGTGTGTGTGTGTGTGTGTGCGCGTGTGTAGGCAGGTAGAGTCAGGTTCACTATATACACCATACATTAGCCTTCTAAATCTGAATGCAGCATGAAGACACTTTTAAAACAAAGTTAATGTTTGAACCATACGCAACACATCTCACCTTAACAAAGCGCCTCCCATCTAACAAAGCTCTCACCACCTGGACAAAACAAAAGTGCTCACACCTGCACTTTCACATCTGTAAACAAAAAAAATCCTGATATAATTACCGATATAATTACTGATAATTACAAATAACACAAATGCCTCTAATAAAATCGTGGAAAATACATACATATCAAATTCAGATAATTTACGAATCTTTAATTCTCACTATTCTATTGAGCTAGTGTTCTTACCCCTATATACCAACCCGTTCTCGCAAATTCGTAAAGTCAATATTGACTTATTAACTACGTGCATAGGTGATATACTAAACATAATAGATACCCTTAAAAAGATTCATAGAAAACACCGACCTTACCTAACCTTGTTAGTATCTTAAGATAAGCATCTTATTGCTTCGTAATTACAATTATTACTTAACCTATACCTATTATAGGTTAGGTAATAATTGTAATTACGAAGCAATAAGATGCTTATCTTAACATACTAAGTAGGTTAGGTAAGGTCGGTGTTTTCTATGAATCTTTTTAAGGGTATCTATTATGTTAAGTATGTCACCTATGCACATATTTAATAAGTCAATATTGACTTATTAAATTTGCGAGAACGGGTTGTATATACACACACACCGTTATTCTTACTCCTGTATACAAAACGTTATTCTTAAACCCTATATACGTGCAGATATTCTTACGTTTTGTGTATGTAAAGTTACAATACTTCTCTCTGCCTATAAAAAATGAACAATTCAGTTTAGGTTCCCCGTTCCTGAATTAAATTCGGATGAGCCACATAGAGCAGAAAATGTGTGAAATAACATGGGTGTAAACGCTTGTGAGAGAATATGGTCGGCGCCGGGCATAGTCACCTAAATGAAAACCATAAAATAGGGTGTTTTAGCGAGCTTAAAGCGACCTTAATAAACGACACACACACACAAATACCCAAAGCGCGTTATTCTCACAAGATGTGGTAATTCACAGTGACCCGCCAGTGACCCGACAGTGACCCGACAGTGACCCGCCAGTGACCCGACAGTGACCCGCCAGTGACCCGACAGTGACCCGCCAGTGACCCGCCAGTGACCCGCCAGTGACCGCCAGTGACCGCCAGTGACCCGCCAGTGACCCGACAGTGACCCGCCAGTGACCCGCCAGTGACCCGACTCAGTGACCCGCCAGTGACCCGCCAGTGACCCGCCAGTGACCCGACAGTGACCCGCCAGTGACCCGACAGTGACCGCCAGTGACCGCCAGTGACCGCCAGTGACCGCCAGTGACCCGCCAGTGACCCGCCAGTGACCCGACAGTGACCCGCCAGTGACCCGCCAGTGACCCGACAGTGACCCGACAGTGACCCGCCAGTGACCCGACAGTGACCCGCCAGTGACCCGCCAGTGACCCGCCAGTGACCCGACAGTGACCCGCCAGTGACCCGCCAGTGACCCGACAGTGACCGCCAGTGACCCGACAGTGACCCGACAGTGACCCGCCAGTGACCCGACAGTGACCCGCCAGTGACCCGTCAGTGACCCGCCAGTGACCCGCCAGTGACCCGCCAGTGACCCGCCAGTGACCCGCCAGTGACCCGCCAGTGACCGCCAGTGACCCGACAGTGACCCGCCAGTGACCCGCCAGTGACCCGCCAGTGACCCGCCAGTGACCCGACAGTGACCCGCCAGTGACCCGACAGTGACCGCCAGTGACCGCCAGTGACCCGCCAGTGACCCGACAGTGACCCGACAGTGACCCGACAGTGACCCGACAGTGACCGCCAGTGACCGCCAGTGACCCGACAGTGACCCGCCAGTGACCCGCCAGTGACCCGACAGTGACCGCCAGTGACCCGACAGTGACCGCCAGTGACCCGACAGTGACCGCCAGTGACCCGACAGTGACCGCCAGTGACCCGCGTCACCGTTATGAAATAGGGTTGTTGGAAATGTATTTTAGCCCTCGTCTGTGTGTGTGTGGGGGGGGGGGGGCAGCCGGTGATGTATGATTGAAGAAATGCTTCGGGGAGATGGAGAGATTTTTTTTTTTTTGGGGGGGGGGGGAGGTGTTAAAATTGTTCTTATTGCCTTGGTGATTTTTCCTCTCTTCGTTTGTTATCTTCCTTTATGGGTGTTCTTAAACTTTAAGGGATAATTTTATTTTTATTCTGCCATACCTTGCTCCTTAACGAATGTCCTCTCCGACTGTTATATCCCTACCTTTCCCTGCACTGTATTTCATCATAATCCGGCATCTGTCCCGGACATATTCCCTCCTGTTCCATTATACACGGCACTGTCTCCTTTCCTGTCTCACGCACCCGTATCCACAACTGCATATCCACATACAACATATCACGCACAACATATCTACAACAACATATCCACATCCACCTATATTAATGTTTCAGTGTCAGAGTGATTGACAAATGGAATGCATTAGGGAGTGATGTGGTGGAGGCTGACTCCATACACAGTTTCAAGTGTAGATATGATAGAGCCCAATAGGCTCAGGAACCTGTACACCAGTTGATTGGCGGTAGAGAGGCGGGTCCAAAGAGCCAGAGCTCAACCCTCGCAAGCACAATTAGGTGAGTATAATTAGGTGAGTACAACTATTTCTCATCCCCCCCTTTCATCCATCCTCTTCCCGTTACCTCTGTTCCATGTCACAGCTAACTTTCCCATCTCCCTTATCGGCCTTTCCATCTCCCACCTTAAAACCTTCCCACCTCCAACCCCTAATGTTTGGTCTGAGAGTCGAGCGAAAATCTCCTTCTTAAATGCCCTCTCTTTCCCTCTCTCATTTAAAGTCTCTCTTCTCTCCTTTTTACCGTTTCGTTCTCTCCCTCTTGACTCGCTCCTCCGCCCATCTTTCCAGGTCCTCTCCTCTTCTCAGGGACCCTTTTCTGTGACTCCAGCTCCTGAATGCCTTCAAGCTTCGTGATCTTCAGCTCTGAAAGGTTTCTTTCCTTGTTGCAAGCTGCTGGTTAATGCTAATTAATTGACGATATTTTTTATGCAATGTAACTTTATTTCCTCTATAGTTTTTATGTTTCTTATCCTTTAATTACCTTTTACTGTTTTCCTCAAATTAACGATGGCTTTCCTTCAGTGGACTATATACGGCTTTCCATTCTATTTTTGTATATCTTTCTTGTCTTTAGCCTCTTATTCTTCCTCGCGTTCTTCACTAATTCCACTTTTATCTTATTGGTTCCTTATATATTCTTAATTTGAAAACTATTCTTCCTCCTAATTGCTTTATTTTCGAACATTCACAGTTAATGTTTCCAATAAATTTTCTTTCAGATTTCTCGTTCTTCTTCATAATTTTGTCTGTCTACTCTAGAATACTTTATCCCAGTTTCCAAACTCTATCTTTCTTGTCTGTCTCCAAGGTTCTCCTCCAACCTTCTCAACTCGGAGTTTTACAACTCGTCCTTCAACATTCCTTTCAATTATTTTTTTTTACCAATTCTTCAGTTTTGTATTGATGAAAATTTTAATTTTATTTGAAAATTAATTCTTTCTTTCTGAGGGTATATTTCTTCATTTAAAGTCTTCATCTCTTCAGAGCCTTCATCCTTTCCCTCAGAACCTCATCACTTCCTTCTGTGCTTTCATACCTTCCTTCAGATCCTCATCCCTTCCTTCAGAACCAATTTTTATCACATTAGTAGCATGAAAGTTTCATCCATCCTTCTTACTCACCTATGTACCCTTCAAACCCCTTTTCGTCCCCCCCTCTCCTCTCCCTATCCATCCCACCTCCTCTTCCTTCACCACCTCCCTCTCTACACCTCCTCATCCCACTCTACATCCTATAATCCTCTTAAACAGTTATAACTTTAGCCTGGTGAAACATGTTAATCTTTACCTCTACATGTTTGTGAAATTCTCTCTCCCTTCTCTCATTCTCCCTTTCTCTCATTCTCCCTCTCTCTCTCTCATTCTCATTGTTCCCCATTGCAGCGGCTCTCCGCTGCAACAGGCTAGAGCGTAAAGGGAGGAATGCCCCCTATCAACCCGAGACCTCTACTAATATCAGGTATCAGGCTCCTGGAGGTATCAGGCTCCTGGAGGTACCAGGCTCCTGGAGGTATCAGACTCCTAGCCAGCCTGATACCTGCAGTATAGTGCTTAGGGGCATTGCTTTCATGTTCAATTTCGAGCGTGGCGGCTACTCTCTATAGTAGCTGAAGTACAGTGCTGTTACGGTGGCATAACGACGGTGAAGTGTACTTAATAATCATTCATTTAGTCGTGGGGACAGGCAGCCTGTGTATATATATATATATATATATACATGTTAGGTTTATATTTGAGGTCCTCTGGCCCCCCAAATGGAGGAGGTCAATATTTATATACAAGGGAAGATTTTTAGGACTAGCAAGTGGAGATAGAAGGACATGGAAGGGGAGATATAAGGACATGGAAGGGGAGATATAAGGACATGGAAGGGGAGATATAAGGACATGGAAGGGGAGATATAAGGACATGGAAGGGGAGATATAAGGACATGGAAGGGGAGATATAAGGACATGGAAGGGGAGATATAAGGACATGGAAGGGGAGATATAAGGACATGGAAGGGGAGATATAAGGACATGGAAGGGGAGATATAAGGACATGCAATATAGAAACTTTGGATATAGAAAATACATTATCTTTTCGAATGATGAGAGAATTCATTAGAGTTAATAATAAGGACTCCGACGCTTAGTGAAGTGAGCCTTTTTTTAACTCTTTGGCATCCTTTGGTCCTGTTAAATAGTCTCCAGATGGCTTCTTGAGACATCTCTCATCTCATGAGACGGGTCTTCTCTCTCTCTCTCTCTCTGCTTCCTACCTCTTTCCCCCCCCTCTCTCTCTCTCTCTCTCTCTCTCTCTCTCTCTCTCTCTCTCTCTCTCTCTCTCTCTGCTCCCCCTTAACCTTATTATTCATGAACTAGCAAGATGTGATTCCAGACGTTGGTGGTGATTTCTAATGCCAACTCAAATTTGTGTTTCAGATCACCACTTTATGAAGAAGCCAGAGAGAGACGGGCCCAACTCCAGGCAGGTTTTTACAGCCAACGTTATCAGTCTGGCGTAGTGCTCACATGGTGTATGGTGTGGGGGTGCATGGTGTGGGGGTGTGCATGGTATGGGGGTGGGTGCATGGTGTGGGGGTGCATGGTATGGGGGTGCATGGTGTGGGGGTGCATGGTGTGGGGGTGCATGGTGTGGGGGTGCATGGTGTGGGGGTGTGCATGGTGTGGGGGTGTGCATGGTGTGGGGGTGCATGGTGTGGGGGTGGGTGCATGGTGTGGGGGGCCTACATGATGTGGGGGCCCACATGATGTGGGGGGCCCACATGATGTGGGGGGCCCACATGATGTGGGGGCCCACATGGTAAGGGGGCCCTACATGGTGTGGAAAGATAACAGTCTTTCCTATTATGGTTGAACAGTCTCAAAAATTCGAGTTTTCTAGTGCCCAAGTGAATGAAATGATTATTTCGACGTTAGTGTGATTGGCAATTTACAAAATTATGGCAAGTATATAATTCAGTTGGGCAGCAGTTTGCTGCCCAACTGAATTTTTTTTTTTTAATTGTGGCTTGCAGAATAGCTTAGTGGTAGAGCCTCCGCCTCATGTCCATGGGGGTCGGTGGTTGTAGTCTCCTAGTACCCAAGTGAATGATATATTCACGATATATTCACGAATGATATACTAGTGACTAGAGACGAAAAAACCACAAGTAACAACGAACAAAAAACAACTAGAGGTAACGAACGAGAGACCAAACAAACGCACAATAAGCCGCACCTGATGATAATTACTCAAAAGTGCCCCCCCCCAAAAAAAAAAAAAATAATATTCGAACAAATATGTGTTATACAATTTAACGAGAGCTTTTCCCTGTTACTCAGGTGAAAGAGATTACCAAACGCACACAAAGGCCATTATTGATGTTTAAATCCATTACACCAAATTTGTTTTCATGAAAGGCTGAGTAATTAACAAATCAAAATGTCCATGGTTTGAATAACAAGGGTACAGTACACTGGAGAGTTAAACTACTATCAGGCTTTAACACCTACAATATCATTATTATTACTACCGTTATTAAAAAACAAAATTGATGTGACTAAAGAGTACTAATAAATTAAATAGTTTAGCAACTGGGGGAGAGTAAATTGGGTGTTAAAAAAATACGATCCAAAAAATAGACACGAAACAATAGACTGATATTGTGTAAGTTTAAATTTGCAACATAAATAGCGAAACGCTGTAGGTTGCAAAGGAGGGGGGAGGGGGGGAGGGGGGAGGGGGGGGGGGAGGGGGGAAGGGGGGGGAGGGGGGAAGGGGGGGGGAGGGGGGAAGGGGGGGGAAGGGGAAGGGGGGGAGGGGGGAAGGGGGGGGGGAGGGGGGGAGGGGGGAGGGGGGAGGGGGGAGGGGGGAGGGGGGAGGGGGAAGGGGGGAGGGGGGAGGGGGAAGGGGGGAGGGGGGAGGGGGGGTTGCAAGTCTATATGGACGAAGTTATTAAGAAAGTAATACATAGACTCACTGAAAAAGGCGTAAGTTATGAGTTTAAAACAGACTCACTAGAAAGCTCTAAGGGATGAGTTAGACAAGAGACTCATGAATAAGACACTAGGTACAGGATTTCAATAGACATCTACTTCGCATGAGTCAATATAGAGCTTCCGAAGACTCTTTTTTTGTCCACTGCTATATTCTCTATATTGAACCCCAACCCGCTGCTGGTGATTTTTACATTAGATGCTCTCGACATGAAAGCTGTGATAGTGGTTGCGGGCGATGCAAGTTTTAAATGATGCTAAAGTGCCTGCCACAAATCATATATGCTAAGCGAATGGAAGTTTTAAACGGCGCATTATTGCAATCCGGGTCGGAGAAATGTTGACTTGGTTAATTAAGTTGCGGTGTGTATTTTTGACCTTGTATAATGTTCTATCAAATGTATTTGCCAATCATCGGAGTTAAAATTTCCAGGTAAAATGCACTTTGCATGGTCATTATATTTGAATTTTCAAGGTACAATGCACTTTGCTTGGCCATTTTACTTGAAATTTTCCAGATACAATGCACTTTGCATAACTATTACACCTGAAATTTCCAGATACAATGCACTTTGCATAACTATTACACCTGAAATTTCCAGATACAATGCACTTTGCATAACTATTACACCTGAAATTTCCAGATACAATGCACTTTGCATAACTATTACACCTGAAATTTCCAGATACAATGCACTTTGCATAACTATTACACCTGAAATTTCAAGGTACAATGCACTTAGCATAACTATTACACCTGAAATTTTCCAGGTACAATGCACTTTTCATAACTATTACACCTGAAATTTTTACGTACAATGCACTTTGCATGGTCATTATATCTGAATTTTCCAGGTAAAATGCACTTTGCATGGTCATTATATTTGAATTTTCAAGGTACAATGAACTTTGCATAACTATTACACCTGAAATTTCAAGGTACAATGCACTTTGTATAACTATTTCACCTGAAATTTCCGCGTTCCATGCACTTTGCATGGTCATTATATTTGAATTTTCAAGGTACAATGCACTTTGCATAACTATTACACCTGAAATTTCCAGATAAAATACACTTTGTATGGCCATTTCACTAGAAAATTCCATTCCGCGTTGTGGTTGTTCTACATGTAGTGATAAACACTCACAGTTCATGTCAACACTGTTGGAATGCAGTATATTTCGCTTAATATACTAGCCGTGTCAACGTAGACCAACAGAGTTGTTGTTGGTGGTGTATGTGGCTGTTTATCAATGGTATCGTAGTGGTCACTGTCGGAGCATACTCGTCAGTGGTACCGTAGTGGTCACTGTCGGAGCATACTCGTCAGTGGTACCGTAGTGGTCACTGTCGGAGCATACTCGTCAGTGGTACCGTAGTGGTCACTGTCGGAGCATACTCGTCAGTGGTACCGTAGTGGTCACTGCCGGAGCATACTCGTCAGTGGTACCGTAGTGGTCACTGACGGAGCATACTCGTCAGTGGTACCGTAGTGGTCACTGCCGGAGCATACTCGTCAGTGGTACCGTAGTGGTCACTGACGGAGCATACTCGCCAGTGGTACCGTAGTGGTCACTGTCGGAGCATACTCGCCAGTGGTACCGTAGTGGTCACTGACGGAGCATACTCGCCAGTGGTACCGTAGTGGTCACTGTCGGAGCATACTCGCCAGTGGTACCGTAGTGGTCACTGTCGGAGCATACTCGCCAGTGGTACCGTAGTGGTCACTGTCGGAACATACTCGCCAGTGGTACCGTATTAATAAATGACGAGGCGGTTATCAACACAAAGACGAGGTCAGATAAGAACACAAAGGAAAAATGCAAAAGATATATATATGTAATTATCAGAAGCAGGTACCAGGCCCGGTAGATCACAGGCCCCAACACAGATAAGAATACTCATATGCAAATTGGAGCTAAGATCCGACAGGAAGAAAGTATGAAGAGATAACGGTTATTTCCACGTGACTATATAGCACTTGGAAGGGGATATGAAGGAGCTGGGGTATGAAGACAGTGTAGAGGACCTGTGTAACCAACCACTTGGGGGTCATCGGGGGATCGAACGCCGAGCCTGCAGGATGTATGAGTGAGCTGGTAGCTTGTGTGTGAGGGAGACGAGAACACTGGGGCCAACGGTGGGGCAGGACCCGCTTCACAACAGTTGCCAAATTTGCTTAGCCTTAGTTCAATTTGTAAATGTAGTTAGGAAGGTGTGGGGGGGGGGGGGGCGGGGGGGGAGGGGGGGGGAGAGGTACCCATGCAGGGAGGATGTTGAATTAACCAGTTGTATTGTTTTGGTATTTATTACTTCCTATTTGTGTTTACCGTGTGTACCTGTAGAATTAAGTTCTTAGCTCTTGGACCCCACTTTTCTAACTGACGGTTTGTAATGTACTGAATCTAGAGCTGTTTTTTGTTTCCTTTTTCTACTACATATTTCTCTCTCTTTCTCTCTCTCTCTCTCTCTCTCTCTCTCTCTCTCTCTCTCTCTAACACACACACACACACACATTCGCAGGTTGCAGCCCTTAGCAGCTGTCTAACTCCCAGGTAATTATTTACTGCTAGGTGAACAGAGGAATCAAACGAAAGAAACTCTGCTCATTTGTATTTCTGTCTCGACCGGGAATCGAACCAGGGCCCTTACGATACAGCCCCAGAGCGCTGTCTACTTGGCCGTATGGGTGTATGTGTGCCTGTACTCACCTAGATGCGCTTGCAGGGTCCAGCTAGGCTCCTGGCCCCGCCTTCTGAACGTTATCTTGAGATGATTTCGGGGCTTTAGTGTCCCCGCGGCCCGGTCCTCGATCAGGCCTCCACCCCCAGGAAGCAGCCCGTGACAGCTGACTAACACCCAGGTACCTATTTTACTGCTTGGTAACAGGGGCATAGGGTGAAAGAAACTCTGCCCATTGTTTCTCGCCGGCGCCTGGGATCGAACCCAGGACCACAGGATCACAAACCCAGCGTGCTGTCCGCTCGGCCGACCGGCTCCTTTACTGGGAACGTACAGGGATTAATGAAACGACTCTTGTCTCACGCTTGTATCGTACTGTATTTGCATTTATAATTTTGAATCGAATTAGCTTCGACGACTTCTGCATGTAACCTGTTTCATTTACTGACTCTAACTCTAACACTGAACAAGTCTTCTTTCTGACGTCTCTATGACTCCTTTGCCTTCCCAGTTTCCATCTATGATGAGAACTGGAAGTGTGTGTGAGTGTGAGTGTGTGTAATTACTTAAGTGTACTTACAGGACGAGAGCTACGCTCGTGGTGTCCCGTCTTCCCAGCATTCTTTGTTATATAACGCTTTGAAACTACTGATTGTGTTGAAACTACTGATTGTGAAAATTCGAAGGTGTGTGTGTGTGTGTGTGCGTGTGTGCGTGCGTGCAGCCTAGCGATCACCCCCCCCCCCCCCCCCCCGCACACACACACACACCCATCTCCGAGCCGGCCCGCCAAATGCCGCACATAACTGCGAAGTCCGAGAAAATATATATTTTACCTGAGCCTCCGAGAATCAGCGCCGATGGAGCCCAGATGAATCTCGCCTCGTTACGGCCGAGCTCGCGTTTAGCACACCATGGAATTACTGCTTCAGCTGCAGTGCATTTTTTTTCCCCTGGAGTTTAAGGATAAAAAATAAAACTCGGACTGCGAACCGGCTTTATCCACTAATGATATGCGAATTACCTTTTTTTTGGCATCAACTTAAAACAAAAAATACAAACGAATATCCGGTGGCGATATGCAATTTTTCCGTTTCCATTCTTATTATTGTTCGTTGCATCTGCTAATGGTCAAGAATAGTGTGGTTTCTGAAGCGTAATTCGCACTGAATGACACAAGTGGGAATCAGAATACGTAAATAAGCAGGTCGAGACAGCACGATGTCCTCCAATGAGGGACATCTAATAATTATAAGTAATAAATAGTATTATATCAATATAATTATACTACGCAAAACAGTACCATTTGGGCTACACGAAATATAATAGTACCATGGTTATATGAAAAAGTAGTTTCATAGGTCTACACAAAATAGTACCATGGGCCTACACAAAATAACTCCATATGGCCCCCACACAAATTAGCCCCATTTTCAGGAAAAATACAACCGGCTCTATTTCAACACCTTGACAAGAATTATCTTATAATTTATTTTGCATTATCATATCTAATATCACCATCAGCATATTTACTCCTCATTGCATATTTACAGAGGAGCGAGGAACGTGTTTATCTCTCAACTCTTCCCTGAGACATTCTACGAGGCGTCGAGGCGAATTTACTACGACAAACACACGTGGTAAAAGTGATTGTCAGCCTCAACTCCTGACCTGACTAAATTTAGTCGTAACTTTGAAACAAATTCTATAATTACACACAGAGATCACACAAATTCTATAATTACACAGAGAGATCACACAAATTCTATAATTACACACAGAGATCACACTAACGTGTTCTGTAGTCGACGTAGCTCAGTCGATTAAGGCAGCGTCTGGGATGCTCTCGGACGCAGGTTCGAATCCTCGTCACGGTGTTCACTAACGTGATGCATCAAATGAACAAATCCACGTCACGGCCCTTGTGGATTTGTTCAAATTTGTTCAAATGGACAAATCCACAAGGGCCGTGACGTGGATTTGTTCAAATTCTATAATAACATGTGAGAAAATATATGTGAGAAAATAGTGATTTTGAATACACAGTACGTTAATATTGATGAATGTCTTTGTGACCAACCGCCGCATGAACGAGCTTAGCCTGTATGGTGGGTTGGCAGGGTGTAGAGGTATGCCCTGTATGGTATCGAGGGAGGGGAACCTGGCCTCCTACGCATAATTCAGGACACATCCTGAAGTCAACGCCTGACAGCTGGGTGGACAGCGCTTCGGATTCGTAGTCCTGAGGTTCCGGGTTCGATCCCCGGTGGAGGCGGAGACAAATGGACAAAAAATTTCTTTCACCCGATGCCCCTATTACCTAGCAGTAAATAGGTACCTGGGAGTTAGACAGCTCCTACAGGCTGCTTCCTGAGGGTGTGTAACAAAAAGGAGGCCTGGTCGAGGACCGGGCCGCGGGGACGCTAAGCCCCGAAATCATCTCAAGATAACCAATTCTCCTGAAAATGATAGTGTTACAATAGTCGTGGGGCAATCGACTAGAGCGCGTTTGGGAACATCCTGTACATATAGGTTCGAACCCTTATCAAGGCTCTTGTTGGATTTGTTCACTAACAGTAACCCAGCCGCTTGGGCTGGACGGTCTCGCTTCATGCAGGTCGGCGTTCAATCCCCGACCGTCCAAGTGGTTGGGCACCATTCCTTCCCCCCTTTCCATCCCAAATCCTTATCCTGACCCCTTCCAAGTGCTATATAGTCGTAATGACTTGGCGCTTTCCCCCTGATAGTTCCCTTCCCTTCACTAACAGTAACGATGTGGGGGGTAAGTACCACAGTGTAGTGATGGACAGAGTAAACCTCGTCTTGTGCTGTTACTTTTATGGAGTCCGGAAAGAATAGACCTAAAAACCAAACTTAAATATTCCTAGACCCAGTATAGCGCATATATGTACTATATTAGGCCTAGTATAGCGCATATATGTACTATATTAGACCTAGTATAGCGCATATATGTACTATATTAGGCCTAGTATAGCGCATATATGTACTATATTAGGCCTAGTATAGCGCATATATGTACTATATTAGGCCTAGTATAGCGCATATATGTACTATATTAGGCCTAGTATAGCGCATATATGTACTATATTAGGCCTAGTATAGCGCATATATGTACTATATTAGGCCTAGTATAGCGCATATATGTACTATATTAGGCCTAGTATAGCGCATATATGTACTATATTAGGCCTAGTATAGCGCATATATGTACTATATTAGGCCTAGTATAGCGCATATATGTACTATATTAGGCCTAGTATAGCGCATATATGTACTATATTAGGTCTAGTATAGCGTATATATGTACTCTATTAGGCCTAGTATAGCGCATATATGTACTATATTAGGCCTAGTATAGCGCATATATGTACTATATTAGGCCTAGCATAGCGCATATATGTACTATATTAGGCCTAGTATAGCGCATATATGTACTATATTAGGCCTAGTATAGCGCATATATGTACTATATTAGGCCTAGTATAGCGCATATATGTACTATATTAGGCCTAGTATAGCGCATATATGTACTATATTAGGCCTAGTATAGCGCATATATGTACTATATTAGGCCTAGTATAGCGCATATATGTACTATATTAGGTCTAGTATAGCGTATATATGTACTCTATTAGGCCTAGTATAGCGCATATATGTACTATTTTAGGCCTAGTATAGCGCATATATGTACTATATTAGGCATAGTATAGCGCATATATGTACTATATTAGGCCTAGTATAGCGCATATATGTAACATTATTAGGTCTAGTATAGCGTATATATGTACTATATTAGGCCTAGTATAGCGCATATATGTACTATATTAGGCCTAGTATAGCGCATATATGTACTATATTAGGCCTAGTATAGCGCATATATGTACTATATTAGGCTTAGGATAACATATATTAGGCCTAGGATTGCAGGGAAAGGTCACGTTAGGTTAGGTTAGGTTAGGTTAGGTTAGGTTAGGTTAGGTTAGGTCAGGTTAGGTTAGGTTAGGTTAGGTTAGGTTAGGTTAGGTTAGGTCAGGTCACGTTAGGTCAGGTTAGGTCAGGTTAGGTTAGGTTAGGTCAGGTTAGGTTAGGTTAGGTTAGGTCAGGTTAGGTTAGGTTAGGTTAGGTTAGGTTAGGTTAGGTTAGGTTAGGTCAGGTTAGGTTAGGTTAGGTTAGGTTAGGTTAGGTCAGGTCACGTTAGGTCAGGTTAGGTCAGGTTAGGTCACGTTAGGTTAGGTTAGGTTAGGTTAGGTTAGGTTAGGTTAGGTTAGGTTAGGTTAGGTTAGGTCAGGTCACGTTAGGTCAGGTTAGGTCAGGTTAGGTCACGGTAGGTTAGGTTAGGTTAGGTTAGGTTAGGTTAGGTTAGGTTAGGTTAGGTTAGGTTAGGTCAGGTCACGTTAGGTCAGGTTAGGTTAGGTTAGGTTAGGTTAGGTTAGGTTAGGTTAGGTTAGGTTAGGTTAGGTTAGGTTAGGTTAGGTCAGGTCACGTTAGGTCAGGTTAGGTTAGGTTAGGTTAGGTTAGGTTAGGTTAGGTCAGGTCACGTTAGGTTAGGTTAGGTTAGGTTAGGTTAGGTTAGGTTAGGTTAGGTCAGGTCACGTTAGGTTAGGTTAGGTTAGGTCAGGTCACGTTAGGTTAGGTTAGGTTAGGTTAGGTTAGGTTAGGTCAGGTCACGTTAGGTTAGGTTAGGTTAGGTTAGGTCAGGTCAGGTCACGTTAGGTTAGGTTAGGTCAGGTCTCGTTAGGTTAGGTTAGGTCAGGTCACGTTAGGTTAGGTTAGGTTAGGTTAGGTCACGTTAGGTTAGGTTAGGTTAGGTTAGGTCAGGTCAGGTCACGTTAGGTTAGGTTAGGTCAGGTCACGTTAGGTTAGGTTAGGTCAGGTCACGTTAGGTTAGGTTAGGTTAGGTTAGGTCAGGTCAGGTCACGTTAGGTTAGGTTAGGTCAGGTCACGTTAGGTTAGGTTAGGTCAGGTCACGTTAGGTTAGGTTAGGTTAGGTTAGGTTAGGTTAGGTTAGGTCAGGTTAGGTCAGGTTAGGTCTTATATTTATGTTACAGTTAAAAAAATCTGTTTTGTGCAAATTTAATGCTACAAAAGTCAATTTTCCGGCTGTCCATCACTACATATTGGCGCTTTCCACCAAGCAGTTACTGCGAGTACTTCAATTTTAGGAGGACGGGCTGCCTGATGTATGCCACTCAAAACGCATCGTAATACAAAACCTATTGGAGGTAGAGAATGCTGGGGGAGGGTAGTGTACGAACAGTACCAGGACCCGGTACTGGGGACTGGGGAGCCGGTTGGCCGAGTGGACAGCACACTGGGCTTGTGATCCTGAGGTGCTGGGTTCGATCCCAGGCGCCGGCGAGAAACAATGGGCAGAGTTTCTTTCACACTATGCCCCTGTTACCTAGCAGTAAAATAGGTACGTGGGTGTTAGTCAGCTGTCACGAGCTGCTTCCTGGGGGTGGAGGCCTGGTCGAGGACCGGGCCGCGAGGACACTAAAAAAGCCCCGAAATCATCTCAAGATAACTCAAGATAACCCTGGAACTAATACTATGAATTGTTTACATATGGCAATCAACGACGTCGACAAACTAGCGTAACACTGTACAAAGTGTACATGACTGTCACTTAACACTTGAATTCCAACGTGATTTTCACTGTAGACACTGTGGCGAACACTCACCGTTTTGAACTGTTAAGTCCCAGCCAACCTTACCACCGTGTCACTGTTACGATTGCCAGGATTGCAACTGTTCTCACTAGCCTGTTTACGGTCACTGCCGTCATTAGACTGTCACCGCTGCTGACACTGCTACAACCCCTCTGCAACAATCCCATCCACATCTCCAAATCACCCAATTAACCTATCCAGCCTCCCGGAAATGGCACTAACCCTTCACTTTGCCCCGCTCTCCCCCATCACCCCATCCCCCCCTCCCCCTGGGCGTGGCACTATAGGCACAACATGCAGGTAAAAACCTCTTCCCGTGGCAGACAAATATTTGTTTCTCCTTAACGTAACAAAAACCTCTCGCCGTTCAACACTGATATTTGCTCTGGTATAACTTGCTTTTGGAATGAGGGGGAGAGAAAAGAAGGGGGGGGGGATTAGTAGATAAAAGGATTGAGGGAGGTAGGAAAGGGGGGGCTAGGGAAGGTAGGGAAGGGGGGGCTAGGGAAGGCAGGGAAGGTAGGGAAGGGGGGGCTAGGGAAGGTAAGGAAGGGGGGGCTAGGGAAGGTAGGGAAGGGGGGGGCTAGGGAAGGTAGGGAAGGGGGGGCTAGGGAAGGTAGGGAAGGGGGGGGCTAGGGAAGGTAGGGAAGGGGGGGCTAGGGAAGGTAGGGAAGGTGGGGCTAGGGAAGGTAGGGAAGGGGGGGCTAGGGAAGGTAGGGAAGGGGGGGGCTAGGGAAGGTAGGGAAGGGGGGGCTAGGGAAGGTAGGGAAGGGGGGGCTAGGGAAGGTAGGGAAGGGGGGGGCTAGGGAAGGTAGGGAAGGGGGGGCTAGGGAAGGTAGGGAAGGGGGGGCTAGGGAAGGTAGGGAAGGTGGGGCTAGGGAAGGTAGGGAAGGGGGGGCTAGGGAAGGTAGGGAAGGGGGGGGCTAGGGAAGGTAGGGAAGGGGGGGCTAGGGAAGGTAGGGAAGGGGGGGCTAGGGAAGGTAGGGAAGGGGGGGGCTAGGGAAGGTAGGGAAGGGGGGGCTAGGGAAGGTAGGGAAGGGGGGGCTAGGGAAGGTAGGGAAGGTGGGGCTAGGGAAGGTAGGGAAGGGGGGGGCTAGGGAAGGTAGGGAAGGGGAGGGGGGGGAAGGTAGGAAAGGTAGGGAAGGTGGGGCTAGGGAAGGTAGGGAAGGGGAGGGGGGGGGAAGGTAATTGGGAGAAGGAGAAGAGAGACTGAGCTAAATATGGTGATTAATGTGCGCTATGTACATACCAGTTAGCGGGGAAGAGAGAAAATGAGTAAATAGTTCTCTTGATCACTCTGGGGAAGGGTAAAGGGTAAGTATCCTTCTCCAGGTGTGCTTCACACAGGGTAAGAAATGAGTGAAGTAAATCCTGCGTAAATCACCTACATACGCAGGTGAGTTACCTGTGAATCTCGCCGCAAGGATCCCAAGAGTTCCGCCCAACTCAACCTCAATGAAACAGACTAAACGCATTCAGAGACTGACAACATATCATCATAAAGCTATAGAGACCATAACCGTATCTACAATGCATCTCTACTGCATCACTGGAGAGTGGCGAATTACCTAACAGCTAAAAGACAGCTTATCTGCAACTAATATACACGAAAGGAACAGTCAAGGAACGCCAACATTACTGACGTATTACTGAAAAGGCAGAATATCCGGCAAAGAACTTGCAAGAACAACAAAGAAAGAACGAGTGAGACATCTGGATAAGCTTGTAAACAAGAACCAACACGCCACCAGAGTAGCGAAATTGTAAAATTTCTCATAAATTTCTCATACATTACAGTTGCACAGCAGTTGAGAACCGGGGTCTGTAAGATTGCATTGCTTCACGTTGCCCCAAAAAACGCCTACGACAAAAAAAATGCCCTCTAAAGGCACTACGGGCTCACCATAGCCCGTGCTACTTGGAACTTCTTGTTCCAGGTAGCGAATCTTTAACAACAACAACAACAGCCTACGACAAAAGCCAAAGAGTTCATTAATAAACTCTGCAACTCTTGCAGTAAATAATTAATTGCATGGGCCATTATAAAAATGAATGTTCTTAAGACATTACTTAGTCTTAGGCGAGTGCCAAGTGAGTCTCCCTCTCGTCTTGTTCTCCCGTCCCGTCCTCACACTCGGAGTGGGGGAGGGACTTGGGTATGGGGGAATACACTCACACATTCACACTCTTTCTGCCCAACGGGTTCACTATCTGGCGAGTGATAGGCCAAATCTTGGGCGTTATGGTGGCAATTGCAGCTCGTTAGAGGGGACGTAACTAGCCGGATAATGACGGCTAAATAATGCCTTAATGACCCGACGGAAATGCTGCCGGCAAGAGAATGAAAGATGGGGGAGTGGGGGGAAGAGAAGGGGGGGAGTGGGGAAGAGAAGAGGGGGGAGGAGTGGGGAAGAGAGGAAGAATAGTGAAAAACAGTAGAAGAATGGGAGACGGAAAGGGTAAAGGGAAATGAGAATCTATGTCAAAAGAGAAAATGTCTCTTGCAGTCCGAGGCTGGAGCCCAGATGCCTAGGTCTAGCTTCACTAAACTCTACAGGATTAAATTAATTGTGATTTTATCGGGAGTGTCATAGGAGGAATATCAAAGGTTTTGTATCCCATGTGCCCCTACCCCTCCCCCCGCCTTGATGGGGAACACAGCTCCAGTGCCCCCTCTTTTAGCTCATGTGTATGTGAAATTGTCGCTTTCGAATCCATAGACTTTACCATTATCTATATAAATACAAATGGAAACTGTACCCCACCATTCAAGTATCATACACACCTGTCACCAAGAAAGATAATGAGAATCTTGCTCTACTCAAAGCTGTCACTCTTGAAACAATTGCCTCCTCCATCGAGAGTCTAAGATCTCACGAGCACTGTGTCTACACCGACGGCTCAGTCCAGTCTTCTACTGGACGGACTGCAGCGGCATGTAGGTTCTATAGAAATAATATTTGCACAAAGACTGTCAGTGTCAGGTTAAACAACTGGCTGACCTCCACACAAGCAGAACTAGCAGCATTACATTTAGCAACCAGCACATTAAAAAATATTGGAGGAGGAATAATATTCTGCGATTCAAAGTCTGCTCTTCAAGCAATCGAAAACTTCTCTTGGAAGATCGACAGCAAGAACCTCATACTCCCAATTATAAATGACCTAATTGATGCACAGAGTAAAGGGTCTCGAATTTCCTTTGTATGGATACCTTCACACATAAATATAACCCATCATAATGAGACAGACATTGCAGCCAAATTAGCGTGTAACAAGTTTGAAGTTGAATTAGATCTAGGTATCCCTATCTCTGCTGTCAAAACTGTATTGGTCCAAACATTCAGATCTGATAGGAAAGAACTTACTGACTCCCAACGACCTGAAAGTACTAGTATAAAAAGCTATGATTTGTTCAGATCTGAAACCTACATCTATGGACAGCACAAAACGTCCACTAGACTGTGCGACACAGTGGTTGCAAGGATCAGGTTGGGTTACCGTTACCTGTGGCAGGTGGCTGCAGGTGACGGGTCTCCCAATCCTGAGCACTCCAGTTGCAAACTCTGTGAGCAGGAACTACGGCATGATCTCCCGCACTACATCACTGAATGCCCAATTATTAGACCTTTCAGACCAGTTGGCATGAGGTACCTGGAGCTTTGCAATTACTTTATTCACTCTCGTATTCTTGAAGATATCCTCACAGTATACCCAAAATTTGCCAGTGCAGGCTATTAAACACATGACTCTGTATGACTAACCATCCTGCGAGATGGGGACTTGTATTACCACTGCTACCTTATTCAATCTTGTGTTGTTGATATCCTCAAAATGCATCCGGAGTCTGCCAGTGCAGACCGCTAATCACATGCCTCTGTATGACTAACCATCCTGTGTGATGGGGATTTTATAGCATCACCTAGTTAGCTTTTTTGACACACTGTACTCCACTTCATATAGTCTAGGGTAGCTGCACTAATGCAGATGTACCTAATATGTTAATAAAAAAAAAAAAAAAAAAAAATGGAAATGTTCGTTTGTTCAAAATCGCTAAACTCCGAAAGTTCTTCACCGATTGCTTTGAAGTTTTCTCACAAAGTTCCATTCGCATCCGATCGGGTTTTTATATACATACTATACAGATGTCACGTCTGTGATGGGAAACATGCTTTTTTTTTTAAACTGTGTTTTTGATGTATTTTTCATGTGAGGGAAATCTTCGAAACCTCTTTACCGATTACTTTGAAATTTTGACACGACGTTGCATTCGACTATGCGCGTGTTTTTAGATACCTACTATATACATGCCTAATCTGTGACAGGAAAAAACATTTTTTTTTTAAACAGCGCCATCTGTTGGACATAAGAGTAACACACGCTGTAATCTCAGAAAGTTCTTCACCGATAGTTTTGAAATTTTGACACAACGTTCGATTCGAATACCCTTATGTTTTTATATACCTACTATATAGATGCCACACCTATGACAGGTAAAAACATTCGTTTTTTGAAAAACAGCGCTATCTGTTGCACATAATAGTAATACACGTTATACTAAATATGTTACGATTCCATTTCAATGTTTCCGATTACATTGATAAAATGAATTTTCATAGATTTCGATTTATTTTCATTTTGATTTAATTATTTTGAGAGACACTGCGTTGGAATTGAGCTGTGTTGTTTGCCATACCATTCATTTTGTAAGTATAAGTATAGATGCCACACCTGTGACAGGTAAAAACATTCTTTTTATAAGAAACAGCGCCATCTGTTGCACTTAAGAGCAACACATACGCTATACTAAATATGTTACGATTCCATTTTAATGTTTTCGATTGCAATGACAAGTTGAATTTTCATAGATTTTGATTAATCTTCATTTTAATTTAATTATTTTGTGTGACATTACGTTGGAATTGAGTTGTGTTGTTTACCATACCGTTCATTTCTAAGTATAGTTTATTTTTTTCATTGTTTTTCATTTCGTTTCTTTAACTGTTTTTCTTATATTTCAGTGTTGGGAACATTAGATCATTTGATGTTCCCAATTTTCTGATGGGAATATCAGACCATTTGGGTCTGATGTTCCAATGCATTGGACGAGGGAGAGGGGAATGGTGGGGAAGACGAGGGGACGGGGAAGTTGGGGATGGTGGGGATGAGGGGACAGAGGAATGGAGAATGATACAGAAGACAAGTGGTCAGGGGAAGGTTGCTGTGGCTCAGCAACGCACATGCGTTGCTGAGCCACAGCAACGCGTGGCCGGGTACAGCTAGTTTTCAATAACATTGAATTCATTCATTGATTTTTAAATCATACGTTCAGATGACAGATTTGCATTTAGGATGCAGTCTTTCTGGTTACATTGACGGAGGAAGGAAGTGTGTGGGCAGAAACGGCGAGAGTTTATGGGAGGATATTGGATCGGATTGCGTAAGAGGAATGGTTTAGAAGGTTTGGGGAATGTACGTTGGGGAAATTGGAAGATGTGTACATGGGAGATGGGAGGGTGTGTAGGGTGGGAGATGAGCAACAAAGCCAGGACTAAGGTTTATATTGGGTATCAGAACAGATTCAACAAGACGGCGCCTCTGAAGAGTAGAGGCAGGATAGATGTCGAAAGACGAGCAATCTATAGGATGATTTTTATCGAAAAACGAGCTTTATATCAAGAGGACGAAGGATATTAGTGAGATT
>NC_091158.1:12003286-12040786 GCF_040958095.1 Procambarus clarkii
ACTCTTGGATCCCGCCTTTCGAGCCATCGGTTAGTTACAGGAGTGACTCTAAACTCTACAGCAGTGACTGTGTGTGCGTGCGTGTTTTTATGTGCGTGCGTGCGTGTATGTGTCGTGTGTGCATGTGTGTGTGCGTGTGCGTGTGCTCCAGGGACACATTAACAACACTCCCCCAGAACATGTTACCTACAGTACGCTGTCACATACAAGACAACCCCCCCTCCCCCAGCGTGCTGTAGCAACCACGAGGCCGCCTCCTTCACCAACTAATGCACTCTCGCTCGTTCCAACATCCCTCCACACAGGTGTCGATCTCCACCCCCCACCCCACCCCCTTTCTCACATGTGTCGACCCACCCCCCACCCCCACTTCCCCCCCTTCCACACACCTGTCGACATGTTCATAAAACTGTAACAGTTCCACGTGGGTGTTGATTCAGTTGAATCCTGCAACTCCAGGCTAAACTTTAATGGCATTCGGTAGCGGCTGTGTGGTAGGTGGCGGCTCTTGGCACAAGGAGGGAAGACTGAGCGCCATCTGCCAGTTAGGTTCAACTTTTCACAGGTTGAAAATTATACTGGGAAGACTGGTGAAATACTAGCCAAGGAGTTCATCCACCGTGTGTGTGTGTGTGTGTGTGTGTGTGTGTGTGTGTGTGTGTGTGTGTGTGTGAGTGTGTGTGTGTGTGTAATTACCTAAGTGTAGTTACAAGATGAGAGCTACGCTCGTGGTGATTGCTGGTGTTGACTTTTTGATGTGTAGTGCCTCGCTGATGTCGAGTCTCCTGCTATCGTTGTGTCTATCGATGATTTCTGTGTTATTTGTTGAGATTTCTCTGAGGATGGTCTGGTTGTGAGAAGAGATTATATGTTCCTTGATGGAGCCCTGTTGTTTGTGCATTGTTAATTGCCTAGGAAGAGACGTTGTTGTCTTGCCTATATACTGAGTTCTCTGGGGCTTACAGTCGCCAAGTGGGCATGTGAAGGCATAGACGACGTTGGTTTTCTTCGACTCCGACCAAACTAAATTCCAAAGGGTAAAGAAGGACACTGCAGCCGGATTCAAACCGAAGGTAAAGAGATTGATCGAAACTGTGAACGTTAAGAAATCCGGACTCCACCTGCCAAAGGTTACTTGGGAATACAAACCTGATTATGCTTATATTAATGCCTTCTGAAGATGTATATTAATACATCTTCAGAAGCCATTCCTTCTGAAGATGTATTATTAAATACGAAAGTACTTAAGGAAATTCTTGTTTCAATTCTTCCTTCGTGGTCTGACACTGTCATATACATATACATATACATATATATATATATATATATATATATATATATATATATATATATATATATATATATATATCGTACCTAGTAGCCAGAATGCACTTCTCGGCCTACTATGCAAGGGCCCGACTTGCGTAATAGGCCGAGTGATTTTCTTTATTTTCAAAAAAATTCTTTCCAATTGGTTTATTTGAAATATTATTATATTATATTAGGAACATAAATTATTGACATAGTTATGTTAGTTTAGGTTATATATATATATATATATATATATATATATATATATATATATATATATATATATATATATATATATATATATATATATATATATATATATATATATATCAGAGGCCTGGTCGACGACCGGGCCCCGGGGACGCTAAGCCCCGGAAACACCTCAAGGTAACCCTCTCATTCCTAGCCGGCTCACACCGGTCATCAAAATCCTCATACTTATACCTTCCTAATATCCGGAGACCAATTTGACTCTCTCAAAAAGCTGGCCCAATGTTAATCATTTTATAACACACACACACACACACACACACACACACACACACACACACACACACACACACACACACACACACACACACACATATATATATATTACTGACAAATTTCACCATAGGTCTGTTCTGCAAAAATAAGAGTCCCACCACTGGGACGTGTCACCCCTGGCGATGTCTCCACCAACCACACAACAGCGCTCACAGATCAGAACTAATTCTCCCTCCTAGCTTGAGCCACTATCCCATCTCCTGCCCCCCACATCTGTGGCATGGCCTCTGGCCCTCCTCCAAAACTACCTATTGTGCATTAGCTTTCAAGACCATTTCCAGGTATTAGTTTCCAGTCGCCGCTGGGTCACTGAAGTTTCCCGCCAGTATCACTTAACTAGCGGACGCTCTCAGAGGCTTCCGACATATGCTGGCGTCCCAGGATACCCTCATCAATCCTACCCCCCTATACACATATCCATAAATGCTTCCGCCGGCCTCATACTTTAAGAGAGAGCCTTACTAAACGATGAGTCACAATAACATGGCTGAAGTAGTCTCAGTAGACTTGAGAATGGTCCAGGACGGACCGAAACGTCGTCGTTCCTTATGCAGGCGATGAGTCACAATAACGTGGCTGAAGTATGTTGACCAGACCACACACACTAGAAGTTGAAGGGACGACGACGTTTCGGTTCGTCCTGGACCATTCTCAAGTCGATTGTGAGAATTCAATTACCCCCCATCCACAATCGACTTGAGAATGGTCCAGGACGGACCGAAACGTCGTCGTCCCTTCGTTTTCTAGAGTGTGGATTGGTCAACAGAGCCTTGCTAATTTATTCATATCCATTTAGGTCATAACAAATGTTCCGTTTTACCCTGACGTAATGTTCCGTTTTACCCTGACGTAATGTTCCGTTTTGCCCTGACGTAATGTTCCGTTTTGCCCTGACGTAATGTTCCGTTTTGCCCTGACGTAATGTTCCGTTTTGCCCTGACGTAATGTTCCGTTTTGCCCTGACGTAATGTTCCGTTTTGCCACGATGTATTGTTCCGCTCTTCCGTGTCGTCGCCGTCATTGTTACTTTGGAAAAAAAAATTTGTTTTATTTTAATGCAGCATTCTGAGTTGCATAAAAATTAAGGTTCCTGTCATAACATTACGCGGTGTTCTTCCACTGCCATTCGTCTTGCATTAAGCAATGTTCTATATTGCTATAAAGAACAGTTCTGTGGTGGTCTTAAGAACAGTTGTCTAGTGCTCCAAAGGACGGTTTTGTGGTAGTCTAAAGAACAGGTCTGTGGTGGTCTAAAGAACAGTTTTGTGGTGCTCTAAGGAACAGTTTCATGGTGTTCTGAAGAACAGTTCTGCGATGGCCGACACAGACGACGCTACTTGCTGACATAACACAAGTGTTCCGTATTGAACAGCTGTAAACAAGGATATAACAACAAACACAGTAATACTGTTGAAAGTATAAACATTTTTGTAGACAATGCAGAAAATACTTTTGTCAGTGTAAAACAGTAATATTGGTGGTGTAAAACAGTAATGTTAGTGGTGTAAACGAGTAATGTTGGTGGTGTAAAACAGTAATGTTAGTGGTGTAAACAGTAATGTTGACTGCTGGAATAAAAATGTCGATAGTGTAAACAAAAAATAATGTTGATAGCATAAGTTTTAACGAGCGCCAACACATTTCACTCTTCAGACATCCAAAAAAAAAAACGATGAAAAACAGAAAAAAACAAGAAAAGAACATTGGAAGAGACGAAGCACGACCCGTTGAAAAAAAAAATCTCCGAAAGATTCGGTGAAAAAAATTTGGAGAACTTGTGTTCTAAATATATAAAAAAAAAAAAATTCGAACGGAAAACTTGACGACCGTATATAGCTTCAGCGTTACGAGGAGGCGGAGGGAAGTCGTGGCAATTTAAAATGAAGATTTTTCAATGGACTCTGGAAATCTTTAGGCCATCATAATGCCCCCCCGGCGAAATTTTTAGTCTCCGGGTCTGCGAGTTGCGAGGGATTATTCCTACGAAATATAATCCTATTTTTCATGAATATAATCCTATTTTCATGAATGACATACTTTCAACCGTCCATTTTTGTATCCCGTCCCTTCCTGTTACTGTGCCTGAGGCATGTCTAGAGATCTGTATGGTGCAGTGAGTATACAAACATGGTTTACCAGGATACGGTGCTTAATACATATGTATACAGGGACAATATTCTTGTTTGCTTAATAAATGTTTATACAGGTACAATATTCTTGTGGTATATGTACCGATGTATTGGAGCTATCTACCTCTCCTCTTGTCTATCAACTTGGCTACTTATCTCCTTATCTGCCTGCCTGTATTGATTGCAATAGAGGCAGGCAGGAACCGATTGGCAGGTCGTGTTGTAGGGAAGGTAAAACTCTCAGCCTGCTAGGACTCCTTCAAGGCAAGCTACACAACATATTTTAGACCAATACAGGGATATGCAGCATTTGCATGCCCTCCGCACAAGGTAAAGCATAAAACCCAAATTTAAAACATACAAAGAACAGCGCCAAGACTGGCGCTGAGCTATGAGAGTTAAACTACCAATGACCAATGGAACTAAATCTTACAACCCTACAGGATAAAAAAATAGACAAAAGGGGATATGATCACCACATACAAGATAATGAGAGTAATTACCAAGGTGAACAAGGACACTCTTCAAACTGAGAGACAGCAGAACAAGAGGACGCAGGTGGAAGGTAATACTCGTCCCCCTGTGCAGGTGGTCAATAAGTGAAATACACTGAAAGAAGGAGTTGTGGGAGCCACTTCCATCCATAACTTTAAGGCCATGTGTAAGTACCTATACCACTTACGGGGTTATTCATGCCCGTGCCACCTCTTGGGTAGCTTAATCTTCCTCATCTTCCTACCACCCACCCCCACCCCTACCTCTCCCTTACCCACAACACCCTCCAGGTCCCCCCCCCCCCCAGCCACCAGCGCTTGAGCGCATGTACTACTAATCTAACCTAACCAGGGGGCGTTGCTCAATCTCCACTGATATAATCTTCCTCATGCAAATGGGTCGTCTACATACATAATGTAATACAAGATGTTAGTGGTGGGGAGCGGGGGCTGGTATTGGTGCACACGATGAGGGGAAGGTAACTAGGTAACCCCCTGGGGTAATTGGTAACCCCCTGGGGTTATAGGTAACCCCCTGGGGTAATTGGTAACCCCCTGGGGTTATAGGTAACCCCCTGGGGTAATTGGTAACCCTCTGGGGTAATTAGCTACCCCCAGGCCATGCCCAAACCGGTTATGGTCTTTCCTCGTAATCGGGTCTTGTTTCAATTACTGTTTATAAATGAGGGTTGATTGTTTATTGTGGAGTCTGCTTCTGTTGGTGATTGTTGGCACTCAGATGTGCACACAACCCTCAGACGTGCACACAGAACCCTCAGACGTGCACACAGAACCCTCAGACGTGCACACAGGACCCTCAGACGTGCACACAGAACCCTCAGACGTGCACACAGGACCCTCAGACGTGCACACAGGACCTTCAGACGTGCACACAGGACCCTCAGACGTGCACACAGGACCTTCAGACGTGCACACAGGACCCTCAGACGTGCACACAGAACCCTCAGACGTGCACACAGGACCTTCAGACGTGCACACAGGACCTTCAGACGTGCACACAGGACCCTCAGACGTGCACACAGAACCCTCAGACGTGCACACAGGACCCTCAGACGTGCACACAGGACCTTCAGACGTGCACACAGGACCCTCAGACGTGCACACAGGACCTTCAGACGTGCACACAGGACCCTCAGACGTGCACACAGGACCCTCAGACGTGCACACAGGACCTTCAGACGTGCACACAGAACCCTCAGACGTGCACATAGAACCCTCAGACGTGCACACAGGACCTTCAGACGTGCACACAGGACCCTCAGACGTGCACACAGGACCCTCAGACGTGCACACAGAACCCTCAGACGTGCACACAGGACCCTCAGACGTGCACACAGGACCTTCAGACGTGCACACAAAACCCTCAGACGTGCACACAGGACCTTCAGACGTGCACACAGGACCTTCAGACGTGCACACAGGACCCTCAGACGTGCACACAGGACCCTCAGACGTGCACACAGGACCTTCAGACGTGCACACAGGACCTTCAGACGTGCACACAGGACCTTCAGACGTGCACACAGGACCCTCAGACGTGCACACAGGACCTTCAGACGTGCACACAAAACCCTCAGACGTGCACACAGGACCTTCAGACGTGCACACAAAACCCTCAGACGTGCACACAAAACCCTCAGACGTGCACACAGGACCTTCAGACGTGCACACAAAACCCTCAGACGTGCACACAGAACCTTCAGACGTGCACACAAGTCCCTCAAAACTCCCCCCCCCCCCCAGACTGAAATGCACTCACAAAAGTAGCCATTTTCTTTGGGTTCTAATTAGTGAATATATCCCATATTAAGCATATATACAGAAGAGGGGGGAAGGGGCGAGCAGCTGGTGAATATATCCCAGACACAACACGTCTCCCCGTGTTCCACTACGGGCTCACCATAGTCCGTGCTACCTTTTTGTTCGCAGTAGCTGAATCTTAAACAACAGCATTAAGCCATAGGAGCATGGGATAGGCCTAGGTGGCTATTGAAGACGCGCCACTGGTGAAAGTCGGGGATTGGGGCTTCATAGGAGTGGGGGGGGGATAATGGAGATTGTTTGGGGATACGGCAGTAAGGATTGGGATCAGTGTGGGTGGGAGAGATTGGTGAATGCAGTCCTGCCAACACACACACACACACACACACTGCTTTCACTGCAATATTGTATTCTATGCAAGACATATTGCTATCTTCACTCACTCATGTCTTCAATTTCCCATATCTTCACTGACTCTTGTATTCACTCCTCCCCCGTCCATGTCTTGGGCCTCAGTCCCTCCTGGCCAGTATGCTCTGCTCCTCCAAAGTCTTCAACTGTTTGGTTTGGTTGGGTTTACCCTTGAGGTTAAATCCCACATCCATTATCCTACAGAACCAGACACATCACACAAGATATTCCTCGCACTTTACCTGATACTTCCAGGGAGTGTATATCGCTTCCTTCCCTCGTCTCCAGAGAGTCTGAACCTGTAAAGAAAAGGATGACAAAGTTAATCCCATGAATTCAGAATCTCCGTTGTGAAGAGGGATTATATATAAGCTTAATTAACATAATTCCTCTTGCCGCTCTGTTACGGACTATTAGAAGGAACATTTACATCTCCTGGAAAAGCATCTTTAAATATTCCATCTTGGGTTTATTTGGCTCTCAAGTGTGTTACTCTGGCTCTGACGGGTTATTCATGCCCGTGCCACCTCTTGAGTGGCTTAATCTCCATCAATCAATCAATCTTCCACTGGCCCTTACACGCAAGTTGTCACTTGTTTACTGCTCTGCTTATTGTACTCCCGAGCAGTGAACTCTGCACCGGTGCTTCAGTGACCTTTTCTGGGACATGTGTGTGTGTGTGTGTGTGTGTGTGTGTGTGTGTGTGTGTGTGTGTGTGTGTGTGTGTGTGTGTGTGTGTGTGTGTTTACTAATTGTGCTTGCAGAATCGAGCTATTAGCTCTTGAACCACACCTTTCTAACCGATATATTTTTCCCCTATTCTGTCTACTTCATATATGTCTCTCATACACACACACACAAACACACATACACACACACGTGTGTGTGTGTTTACCTTGATGATATTAAAATGCCTCTCGAAAACTTGTACCTGCAATGTTTAACTAGCTTTCAAAAAATATATATTTTACTTCCGTATGCCTGCTGGATTATAAAATTCACCCCACATACAAACAGACATCAAATAGTTCAGAAATTCAAGTTGAAATATAGCTCCCGGGCTCCCTCCCACTCCACCCACCTCCCTCCCCTCGTGGTTTAAGGAGGCACTGAAGAAAATCACATTAGACTTCAGAGACCTCTTCTTTGTCGTCAGATGATTCGGACACTAACTTTGGTCCTCATCTTAACGAGCCTCGTGACAAGTCATCGTTGCCAACACTTACTAGCATGTGACAGTCACCTTAAATGTTGGTATTATTTTTGTGAGGCTTTTTAAAGACTTTTAATTATTGTCATTTTCTAATATTGCTTTTATTATTATTCTTATTATTATTCTTATTATTGAGATCAATTGGAGCAATATGTATATATATATATACACACACACACATGTGTGTGTGTGTGTGTGTGTGTGTGTGTGTGTGTGTGTGTGTGTGTGTGTGTGTGTGTGTGTGTGTGTGTGTGTGTGTATATATATATATATACATATATAATATAACAAGAGCTGCTCAATAATGCTTGATATATTAACAATTGTGTAAAACACTTCCCCTTCAATCTCTCCTATCTGGAGGAACTCAGATTAGCAGATACCAGGCAAAGCACAAACATGTGTTTTATTCAATAACATTTCCATGGAAAGCAACACACACACACACACACACACACACACACACACACACACACACACACACACACACACACACACACACACAAAGTAGAGAATAAACAACTAGGTATGATAGGGAAATGGGACAGGAGTCATTGCTGTAAACAACCGATAGCTAGAAAGGCGGGATCCAAGAGTCAATGCTCGATCCTGCAAGCACATATAGGTGAGTACATATAGGTGAGTACACACACACACACACACACACACACACACACACACACACACACACACACACACACACACACACACACACACACACACACACACACACACGTGATGACATGATGAAGTTCAGAGAGCAATACAGGTATTTTGATTCAAATTTCAAGTACGTAAATACAAAATACAAGAAATCATAAATTACTACATTGAAAAAAATAATAAATTCCTACATACAACAAATAATAAATTCATACATACAACAATTAATAAATTACTACACCCAAAAAAATAATAAATTACTGCATACAAAATCATCCTCTCGTGGATCCAAATGTATAACATGCAAATTTTCCCCTGTAATATATTTGGGTGCGAAATATACTTTTCAAGATTCGTAAGTATATTTGGCAAGATTCGCAGCTTAAACACAGTATGTTTCAAGTCTTTTACACTCTGGCTGACGAATTTATTTCTATTGGTAATGAACCGTCTCTCGAGACCGTGTAAAACAGGTGAGTTTTATGGTGGGTGGAGTGAGTAGTGGTCAGTGTGTGAGTGGGGAGGTGGGGAGCGTGTGAGTGGGGAGCTGGGGAGGATAGTGGGGGTTATGTGGGGTGGAGGAGGAAAGGGTAATGGGGTGGACAATAGGTAAGAGTGGTAGGGAGGAGAATGATAGGTTGGTAAGGATTAATAGAAGCTATAGGGTGGAGTAGGAGAGAGAGAGAGAGACAGAGAGAGAGAGAGAGAGAGAGAGAGAGAGAGAGAGAGAGAGAGAGAGAGAGAGAGAGAGAGAGAGAGAGAGAGAGAGAGAGAGAGAGAGAGAGAGAGAGAGAGAGAGAGAGAGAGAGAGAGAGAGAGAGAGAGTGAGAGAGTGAGAGAGAGAGAGAGAGAGAGAGAGAGAGAGAGAGAGAGAGAGAGAGAGAGAGAGAGAGAGAGAGAGAGAGAGAGAGAGAGTGAGAGAGTGAGAGAGAGAGAGAGAGAGGGAGAGAGAGAGAGAGACAGAGAGAGAGAGAGAGAGAGAGAGAGAGAGAGAGAGAGAGAGAGAGAGAGAGAGAGAGAGAGAGAGAGAGAGAGAGAGAGTAACTAGAGGAAAAAGGGGGAAGAGATTGATGAGCTCAAGTTCAGGAAAAGACGCGAGGAAGAAAACTGAAGCGGAAAGAATTGTTGGAAGGGATAGAAGAGAGGACAAGAAGGAGAGGCACAGTGAGAGAGAGAGAGAGAGAGAGAGAGAGAGAGAGAGAGAATGCCATTCCTTATGAAAGGGGAATATGGTTTCCCATTTCTGGGGCTAAGAATAGTTAATGAGAGGCCCCCATCCCCCCCCCCCCAGGGCCACGACATTCTCCAAGATGCAACCAACAACAGCTGCCTGTCTCCCAGGTGCCTATTTCCTGCTAGCTGAACAGCAGCATCAGGTAAAAAAAAAAAACGTGAAACAAACATCTCCCCCTACACGGGAATGGAACCCGGGACCAGTAGGTTGTGAGCCGACAGCGATTACTACCCCCCTCCCCCCACATGCATGGTGCAAGAGGTCAGGAGGAAACAATAAGGAAATTTGATGAAGGAGAAGACAATGAAGGCGAAAATAACTAGAAAAACAACGGAAATTACTTGATTTCAACGGGAATTGCTCATACATTGCTTGACAATATACAATACCCAATGATACAACTAATCAATTAATATATATATATATATATATATATATATATATATATATATATATATATATATATATATATATATATATATATATATATATAATATATATAGGAACTCAAGTTTATGTTAGCTATAAAATTATTTCTATTTTAAGGTTCGGTGTTGCATTAAGGCGATTGGAACTGGTGCCTCTTGGGCAATATTTATACTGTTGCATTAAATGTTCTGCAATGAAGTCAATTGTTAATGTTGTTGCTGCCATTGTTGCAATTATTTCACGTGTTATTATAATGTTGATATTATGGGTTATGTTAAATGTTATATGGGTTAAATGTCAATGGGTCCACAGACTGTGGGAACCCATTGACACCACCTCATAGATAGGTATGTTTGGAGAACTGACACACACAGTGTATTAAATGGGTACGATCGGGGTATGGGGTAAAGTGTGATGATTGGTGGACTCGTTATTGATGACATCACGAAAACATATTACAGGCTCTCTCAAGCAAAGCACGATAGCTAAACAAAAGAAAAACATGAAAATTTTATGCACGTCAGTGGATAATATTTTACAAAATAGTGTGACAAAAATTCCGAGTCTAGTTAATATAATATTGCAAGATTTATTGTTGGGATCCCATTGGCACCAGGTCAAGTGCCACCCGATATATATATATATATATATATATATATTGTGACGATAATCTCCTTCAAGAGATTGAGCCTGCTCTTCCCTCCAAAATTACGTCTTCACAACTATATAAAAGACTATGGAAGAAATGTCCAACAACGACAACAAACACCAGCAAGGCTTGCCAGGGTGAGCAGAAACGTATGCAGCCCGCCACCTGTTCGGACCCAAATCACCAAACTACCCGTTGATCGCTACGGCTCCGCTGATTGGTCGCCGGTCTGGCTGCACCTGCACTCGCCCCCCAATACTACCCGATGTCTGGGGTCGCCCCAACATCAGTCTTCAGAATGTTCCGTGCTTTCGTAGCCAGCACTCCTCCCAGCTAGACTCTAGAGTGTACTGAGAGAGGTGGTGGCTTTAAGCCAATATTCCAGCACCTCCCACTTAACTTTTGTGTTGCACTTCTTATTATTTTGCCTTAACGTAACTTTCATTGTGTCATTTCAGTATTCTTATTATTTTGATTCATTGATTTTATTATACATATTTGTTTGTGCATTATTTTCATGTTTTGATTTATTTAACGTAATTAAAATTTCATTGTTAAAGTTTTACTTGTGTTTTGTGTCTTCTCCTTACCTTACCACAGACGAAGTTCCAGTTTTTCTATTTTTTTTTATAACTATGTGACGAGGCCATACCCCTAGCCTTAAACAGCCGAACACCAACGCGTTACCGTCACAAGTTTTATGGGGGCCTGTCCGGGAGCCTCACTCAGGTACTGGTGCCAAGTGGTAATTTATGGTAAGCGTATTTAACTCTGTTAACGTAGCTTTACTATTTTTCATTCAATTTCATTTTTTATAAGGTGCGGTGTATTGTGCATTACGAGAGTAACATATAGTGAAGGTGAGACAACTTTGGATTACGTGGTGACTGTAGGCCTCAGTCATACTCTTAATTGGTCA
Organism: Procambarus clarkii; assembly: GCF_040958095.1. Lineage (NCBI taxonomy): Eukaryota > Metazoa > Arthropoda > Malacostraca > Decapoda > Cambaridae > Procambarus > Procambarus clarkii. Next base: position 12,015,067 of record NC_091158.1, read on the forward strand.
TCTCTCCCTCCATGTTATTACTCGTATTTACCATCTATGTCCCTTGAATATTTCTCATTCTGACAGATCATCATATTGGTACCCTGGTACTGTGGTCTGCCCCGGGTCAAGAGTACCCAATCTTCTGCAATCTGACTGTAGGAGGACAAAGAGGGCCATAGTTCCTCTAGCTCGAACTTTAGTTGCTGAATTGGGACCTCAGCAGCAGTTCTCGTCACCAGTTGACACCTCGCACCCCTACACGTCAGTCAGAGATGATGATACATACAACGGTAGGGAATTAGCTTATTTTTTCAGAGCACAAAAGTTCGCTAATTCTGTAAGTATCATATTAAATTCAGTAGGAAAAACTTGCTTTATGTCCTATAGAGACTTGGCAAGGTATGCCTACATCCTTGGACTACCAATTTTACTTTTGAAGCATTTAACTGTTTCATTTGTTTTCGAAACTTTGTTTCATTTGTTAGTAGGATTTTCTTGCCCTTATTCTCTTACATGAGTACCGGGTACAAGATTTCCTGCGCCCTTGATTTAATTTAATCATTTAATATCTTTCACTTAACGTTAATTGTTAAAGATCACACAGGATAGGTACCAGTTGCCACGTTGTCCTGTTTCTGACATTTCATTATTGAACATTCGTGTACCTTTATTTGCTAATTTCACCATGTTTCGTCTCCAAACTTTCCGTGCAAATCCAGCAGGTGAAATAGGGACTTTAAGTCGTGCCAAGAGGACTGAATTACAAACTCTTGCACATGAGTATCAACTAGAAGTTCCCTACCAAGCCAACAAAAATGACCTACACAACCTGTTGCTGGATTACTATTTAGAGCAAGGTAAGATAGACTCTGAAACTCATGAAACTTACTATATTGCAGAGAAAACTGACTTGGCAACGATGAAACTTAAACTAGAGCTGGCTAAGATTGAACGTGAGCAGCAAGAACGAGCGGCTGCCATAAGAAGGGAAGAACAAGAACGCGAAGCTGCTTTGAGGAGGGAAGAACAAGAACGAGAAATCACCCTCAGAGAACGTGAAGCTGCCTTGAGGAGAGAAGAACACGAACGTGAGGTCGCATTACTCCGTGAACGTGAACGAGTACAGCTTGAAACACTCCAGGAGCGGGAACGCTTACAGCTTGAAACCAAACAACGCGAGTTGGAAATACAACGCGAACATGACAAGCAACAAGCAACTCTGGCTCTAGAGTGTCGTCAACGTGAAATCGCCTTGGAAACTTCACACTTCACTCAACGCCAACAAGCTACTGCCAATCTTCCCGTCAGTTTTAATATATCACATGCAAGTAAGTTAATGCCATCCTTTGTAGAAGCAGAAGTTGATGTGTTTTTCACCACCTTTGAAACCCTTGCTAATCAACTCAGTTGGCCTGTCGACCAATGGGCAACACTTCTCAGAGTCCATCTTACAGGTAGAGCTGCAGTCACACTCAGTACTTTGGCGTCTGAGAATGACTACTACACTCTGAAACAAGCAGTGTTAGACGCCTACCTACTTTCCACCGAAAGTTATAGAAGGAAATTCCGTGACCACCTGAAGGCAAGTACCACTACCTTCCTCGAGTTTGCTAACACGAAACGGAGGTATTTCATGAAATGGCTGGAAGCAGCACATGTCTCTACTTTTACAGAACTCGTGAACCTGATGCTTGTTGAAGAATTCTTGAGACGTGTGCCGCCTCCTGTCCGCCTCTACTTAGCAGATAAAGAAGAAACCGACTACCTGAAGTGTGCTAAGTCGGCTGACACTTACAGCCTCATCCACCGGCTGACACCTGAACCATCCTCCAGTAAGAAGTCGTGGTACAGTTACGAGAAGGTGAGCCCCGATCAAGCTGGTTCACAACTGTACTGCAAGTATTGTAGACTCTATGGACATACCATAGACAAGTGTGGTAAGTCTCAATACAAGGGAACCACTGACCAACAACGACCCAAACCAACTCCTCCTAAGTCCGGTAAGCCTGTGATGAATGTTGGTGTTGATGTTAATGATCTTTCTCTTTTCAGTAACCACCTGTATACTGGAACTGTCTCTGCCAACGGTTCAAATCCGGAGGGACGTTTCAAATTGAAGATCTTGAGGGACACAGCGGCTCTACAATCGATCATCTTGAAGTCGGCTGTGCCCAACATAGTCTACACCGGGGAAACAGTCTTCATCACTGACCTCACTGCTACCACTCCATACCCTCTCGCCAGAGTCCACCTGGATTGTCCCTACGTGAACGGGGAAGTCCAAGTCGCCGTCAGGGAAAAGCCTTTTCCCATGCCTGGAGTGCAACTTCTAGGCAACGACTTGGCAGAAGACCTGCAACCGACCAACCTGATCGTCATGGACAAACCCCAGGTGTGTAACTCTGTGCCCAGAAACCCTATTCTCGAGTATGTTCAAGCAGAGGTTCAAGAGAGTGATGAAGTTTCTCCTCCGGTTCTCGTGACCACCCGTGCACAAGCCGCACGTCCACAGCCAGCTGACTCTACTGCTACCGCTGTCCCTCAAGACCCTCAGAAACTACCCCCGCATCTGACCAAGTTGGAGTTCCGTAAGTTGCAGAGGGAAGATCTTACTTTAACACCATTGTTTTTCCAGGCTGAGACTCAACCCGACAGTATTCCTGGGTTCTTCCTAGAGAACGACTTGCTCTACCGCAGATATAGACCCAGTAAACTGAAGGAGGAGGACGATTGGGCCAACACCGAACAACTTGTGATTCCCACCAGCCTGCGGCCCACTATTCTACACCTGGCCCATGGAGCATTCTCCCACTACGGCTTCAACAAGACTTACCATGGGATTCGTCAAGACTACTACTGGCCAGGTATGGTAAATAACGTCAAACAGTACGTAAAACAGTGTCATACATGTCAGATGGCAGGCAAACCGAACGTCTCCATTCCCAGAGCACCACTGATTCCCATACAGGTGCCTGCGGAACCTTTCCACAGACTCATAATAGACTGTGTTGGTCCTTTACCTCGGACCAGTTCAGGTAACGCCTACATCCTAACCATCCTGTGTCCTACCACCAGATTTCCCATAGCAGTTCCAGTGAAGAACATCACGGCTGCTACGGTTATCAAACATCTACTGAAGATCTTCACTCAATACGGATTTCCCAGGGAGATTCAAAGTGACTGTGGCACCAACTTCACCAGTGATCTCTTCAAAAGGACACTGGAGGAGTTCAACATCAAACAGGTATTGTCCAGCCCCTATCATCCTGCTTCACAGGGTTCTCTTGAACGTAGTCATCAGACCATCAAAGCACTCTTGAAAAAGTTTTGTAGTGAAACCTCAAAGGATTGGGATAAGCAGATTGACCTAATAATGTGTATTTTCAGAAGTCTCCCCAATGAGTCCCTAGGAGTATCTCCTTATGAGATGCTCTACGGCCGTAAGTGCCGTACTCCCCTTAAGGCTTTCAAAGACTCTCTCAGAGATGCCACCTTCAGTGAGCATCAGAATGTGCCCCAGTTTCTTCAAAACCTTCAACACATTCTAGAGAGAGTCCACCGCTTTGCTCATGATAATCTATTGAAAGCCCAGGTGAGAATGAAGACTCATTACGACCAGACCAGCAAAGTAAGAAAATTCAAGCCGGGAGACTTCGTCCTTGCTTATTTCCCTATCCCAGGTTCACCTTTACAGAACAGATTTTCAGGACCCTACTGCGTCAAAGAGTGCAGGAATAATAATAATTATGTGATAGAGACTCCAGATAGGCGGCGGAAGACCCAGCTGTGCCACGTCAACCTCCTGAAGCAATATAATGGTACTCCTCCCACTGTCTTGATTAATTGTTCTACCTTCACAGAACCCTACATCCACAGTGAGACCATCCCGGCTTCTTCTCCCGAAAGCACTGACAAGGAGTCGGCGCTTTCTAATTCCAAAATCCTTAATGATCTTCCCAAATGCTTTCAGGATAATACTCGTGCTCCTATGCCCTCTTCTAATTCCACTCTCACCTCGTCAGATAAGCCCTACATCCTCCATGTCGACGCCAATGGTACCGACGATGGTGGTGTCGTGATGCAGCAACGAGGCGAGAAGAATACACCTGTCGGCGACTACTGCTACAAGGAACGACGGAACAATTGGCAAGGAGCTACTCTTCCTCATCCTGAAGCTTCAGCACTTCACTCCACACCTGAAAAGTGCTCGGTCCACCATCAATACGGACCACACCACCCTACACCTCCTGCAGCACGCCCACTTCTCATCTCAACGTCTTCTACTATGGGCTTGCTAACTGCAGAAATTCAACCTGGAGACACGCTATACCAAGAGTCTGACAACATCTTAGCCCATGATATCTCCAGAGTTTATGAAGTAGAAGCAACTCCATCCATTACTCCACCACATAACGACGTACTTCTTCCAGAACCGCAGGCTTCGGGGGAGAGTTGTGACGATAATCTCCTTCAAGAGATTGAGCCTGCTCTTCCCTCCAAAATTACGTCTTCACAACTATATAAAAGACTATGGAAGAAATGTCCAACAACGACAACAAACACCAGCAAGGCTTGCCAGGGTGAGCAGAAACGTATGCAGCCCGCCACCTGTTCGGACCCAAATCACCAAACTACCCGTTGATCGCTACGGCTCCGCTGATTGGTCGCCGGTCTGGCTGCACCTGCACTCGCCCCCCAATACTACCCGATGTCTGGGGTCGCCCCAACATCAGTCTTCAGAATGTTCCGTGCTTTCGTAGCCAGCACTCCTCCCAGCTAGACTCTAGAGTGTACTGAGAGAGGTGGTGGCTTTAAGCCAATATTCCAGCACCTCCCACTTAACTTTTGTGTTGCACTTCTTATTATTTTGCCTTAACGTAACTTTCATTGTGTCATTTCAGTATTCTTATTATTTTGATTCATTGATTTTATTATACATATTTGTTTGTGCATTATTTTCATGTTTTGATTTATTTAACGTAATTAAAATTTCATTGTTAAAGTTTTACTTGTGTTTTGTGTCTTCTCCTTACCTTACCACAGACGAAGTTCCAGTTTTTCTATTTTTTTTTATAACTATGTGACGAGGCCATACCCCTAGCCTTAAACAGCCGAACACCAACGCGTTACCGTCACAATATATATATATATATATATATATATATATATATATATATATATATATGTATATATATATATATATATATATATATATATATATATATATATATATATATATATATATATAAACACGTGTTTTGATCAGCCACGTCACATGCAACACTAATATCCCAATGCTATTTATGCATTGATTTGCATATACACACAAAAAATGTATACCTCAAACACGAAGCCGAAACTCATGTTGCAAAACATATGATCTATGTATAACAGGTGGCTTAATGATCCATGTATAATACCTGACTTAATGAGCAATCAGTTACAATCTCATTTGCGATACGAGTTTTTGGCCTCATGAATGAGGAAATAGAGTAAGAAAAAAAAATAGGGACATCCTAATGTGCTTGTCAATCATGTTTTCCCATTTCATGTTGGGACAGTACATAGCTTCCATTATGACTTGAATTATTTAATAAGGAATAACAAGGTAACCTTTTTCATACACAAAACTTCATCCTGTCACGTCACTGGCCACCACACAAACACATCAACAAAACCCTTTGTTCACGTCTAACGTCTTGCAATAATTGCATAAATTAAGTCAAGAAGATTACACACAAGACCTCCACATTCACTTAAGACAAGTCAACCCTTCCCCTCTACTGAGAATAATCCCATTTTCTCTCCTTTACATGACTAATTTCCTAATCTTTTTATCCTTGACCGAAACGTCGTCTTACATTTCGTGATAACTACATAATTTATCAATTAAAACAAGATTATTTGGTCTCTCCTTATCGTGGAGAGAATATTTATTCTCTCCTTAATTTTTAATTATTATGACTATGTGAAGAACAAAATGAAGAAATTATTTGCTGATAAATAATCTTCGATATATGTATATATAGGACGAAAAATGACCACTTTGAGTGGCCAAGGTATTCAAGGGTTCACTACTAGTGTTAAGTGTCTAGTGTAGGGACACTTACCAGGGCTTACTATCCGGGTGGTGTACTATCCGACTCTCTTCCCCCCCTATTGCTAGTAGGGTGGATGACTATTCGGGCCTCCCCTCCTCTTCCCATTAGCCCATCACACACACACACTTTGCCTCGCACTAATGGTCCCCAGCCACTGCCCATTTGCATACCATTAACCAGATGCGCGCCTCTCCAACGCTGGGAAATGATGGGTCTCCTCCCACCTTTCTTGTCCGAGCAACACGTCAGTGTGCGAGACGCCCGATAACAAGTGCTTGTGTGAGAACACAGGTGAAGCGTGGGAAGGTTTCCGGAGGTTCCAAACCTGCTTCTTTTCAGTCTCTGTGGTGTAGTGGTAAGACACTCGCCTGGCGTTCCGCGAGCGCTATGTCATGGGTTCGTATCCTGGCCGGGGAGGATTTACTGGGCGCAATTCCTTAACTGTAGCCTCTGTTTAACGCAACAGTAAAATGTGTACTTGGATGAAAAAACGATTCTTCGCGGCAGGGGATCGTATTCCAGGGACCTGCCCGAAACGCTACGCGTACTAGTGGCTGTACAAGAATGTAACAACTCTTTGTATATATCTCAAAAAAAAAAATTAATCCTAACGGAGATGATGAAATGCTCACAGACCAAGGATTAACTAGGGAATCCCCAGGGCAGGCTGGTCTAATGGTGGCTGGCCCCAGGGCAGGCTTACCCCTGGGAAAGCTGGCCCCAGATACGGGTGGGCCCCGGGAAAGGTGGCCCCAGATACTGGTGGGCCCCGGGAAAGCTGGCCCCAGATACTGGTGGGCCCCGGGAAAGGTGGCCCCCCAGGCCAGACTAGACCCAGTGAAGGTTTTGAATGTAGAAAACTCCCAATCGTTAACAGGTCAGCAGATATATAGCTTTTATTTATCGAGCACCGTTAAAAATAACGAAAATTAAACAGTTCGGTTCAATGACCTATACGTTAATAAGTGCCAAATGTCGGGGAGTTGATTTGCTTGATTGAAAACTGGTACATGTCGTACGGGTCACGCCCAGAGCCCCGGGGTCACGGCCAGAGCCCCGGGGTCCCGGCCAGAGCCCCGGGGTCCCGGCCAGAGCCCCGGGGTCCCGGCCAGAGCCCCGGGGTCACGGCCAGAGCCCCGGGGTCACGGCCAGAGCCCCGGGGTCCCGGCCAGAGCCCCGGGGTCACGGCCAGAGCCCCGGGGTCCCGGCCAGAGCCCCGGGGTCACGGCCAGAGCCCCGGGGTCACGGCCAGAGCCCCGGGGTCCCGGCCAGAGCCCCGGGGTCACGGCCAGAGCCCCGGGGTCACGGCCAGAGCCCCGGGGTCACGCCCAGAGCCCCGGGGTCACGGCCAGAGCCCCGGGGTCACGGCCAGAGCCCCGGGGTCACGCCCAGAGCCCCGGGGTCACGGCCAGAGCCCCGGGGTCACGCCCAGAGCCCCGGGGTCACGCCCAGAGCCCCGGGGTCACGCCCAGAGCTCCGGGGTAACGCCCAGAGCCCCGGGGTCACGCCCAGAGCCCCGGGGTCACGCCCAGAGCCCCGGGGTCACGCCCAGAGCCCCGGGGTCACGCCCAGAGCCCCGGGGTCACGCCCAGAGCCCCGGGGTCACGCCCAGAGCCCCGGGGTCACGCCCAGAGCCCCGGGGTCACGCCCAGAGCCCCGGGGTCACGTCCAGAGCCCCGGGGTCACGCCCAGAGCCCCCGGATCACGCCCAGGGACTTCATTATTCCTTTCTCCCATACTTATATTCCTTTCCCTTCTCTCATCTCCCTTTCTCCCACACTTCCCACGTACACCCTACCCTTCCCAGTCTCTACTCTTGCTTCTCTCCCTCTCAGCTTACTTCAATTCCATCTTTCCCGTCTGTCCCGTGTATGAACTGTCCGTCGCCTCTTCTTCCCCTCCCTCCACCTCTCTCCCTTCCCTCTCCTCTCCCAGCCTCCCGGACACACGCTGCACCTGGAAAAGGTGACGACAAAAAGGGTAGGAAGCCTTTGATGACCTCAGTGTGTGAGTGAATTATTGGAGTCTCGATGAAACAATTTTCGTGTAAGTCAGGGAGTAGTCTGGATGCTGCAGTAATAATGAGAGAGAGAGAGAGAGAGAGAGAGAGAGAGAGAGAGAGAGAGAGAGAGAGAGAGAGAGAGAGAGAGAGAGAGAGAGAGAGAGAGAGAGAGAGAGAGAGAGAGAGAGAGATCCATTTCCAACAACCTTCCATTAAATATATTAAATTTCTTAACGATTATGCAAACCCCTTTTTTATCTGTTTATATTTATTATTTTGTATCACTACATGAAAGGAATATATGAGTGGTTGCGGAAGGTGAGAGAGGGAGAGAGAAAGGGAGGGAGGGAGGGAAGGGAGGGAGAGACATGAGAAGGAAAAGCGCAGAAAAGGGTGAGAAAGGTAAACAAAGAGATAGGGTGGGTGGAAGTGATAGAAGAGAGAGAGAGAGAGAGAGAGAGAGAGAGAGAAAGAGAGAGGGTGGGGTGGGGGGCAAGTGAGAGGGAACAGACGAAATAAGGAATAAGAAAGAGTGAGAATAATGAGGAGAGAGAGAGAGAGAGAGAGAGAGGCGAAAAGATATTAGGTGAATGGGTGAAATGAGCGGAGAAGGAAAGTGTGAAGATGGAAAACAAAGAAGAAAAATAAGATGAAAAGTTGGGGAAAAGTGGAAGAGAAGAAGGAAAGAGGAACAATATAAAAGGGTAAAACAGGGAGAGAAACGTGGAAGAGAGAGAGAGAGAGAGGAAGGAAGCAGAGGGGAAAATGATAGATATGCGGAAGGAGAAGAAAAGACAAAATATTATAGGAAATGAAAAGGAAAAACAGAAGTGGAAAGAGAAACGGAAGGAGGATGAAAGAGAGGGAGAGAGAGAGAGAGAGAGAGAGAGAGAGAGAGAGAGAGAGAGAGAGAGAGAGAGAGAGAGAGAGAGAGAGAGAGAGAGAGAGAGGGATGGAAAGAGGGGGAAAGAAGGAAAGAATGAGGGACTTTAAGGGGTATTAATATAAGTGAGGGGAAGGGAGTGTGAGGGGACGAGTGAGGGGGAGAGAAAATTAATTACTTCACATGATGGGAAGAATATCGTATAAACCTCACGTCACGGACAGGCGAGAAAATATACTGTGATATACTCACTCTATCACCCAGGGCTTAATACAACACGCGGGTATATACATCTTCAATATACTGGCCGATACCCGATGGTATGAGGCGCGGTGTACCTCCCACTCCACCGTCCTGTTCAAGCAGTACCTCCCGCTCAAGTGGAACCTCCCAGTCCTCTACCTCAAGCGGCCAGTATGCAAGCAATACCCTGTACTCTAGCTCCGTCTTTAAGTTGATCTCCAACTCCAGCGCTGTGTCTAAGCGATGTCTCACACTCGAGCGATATCTTTAAGAAGAACCTTGCACTCAAGCACCGAGTACAAGCGATACCTGCCACTTGAATCTAGGTTCCAGAAGGGAGCATACGATTTTTATTGGTAATTTCCTGTGTGTATTAATTTTTTCTCCTTTTGTATTTGATATATTCTACAATTCACGGTTTATAGCTATATCTATAAAATAAAATGTCTGTCCGTTAGGCCCCAGATATTTCGCGATAACCTCACCCAATTTTTCACAGTAGTTGCTGTTGGGTACATGCCCAACATGGGTGGGTCGGGATGGGCATAACTGCAAATATTAGCACTTCTCTCTCTCTCTCTCTCTCTCTCTCTCTCTCTCTCTCTCTCTCTCTCTCTCTCTCTCTCTCTCTCTCTCTCTCTCTCTCTCTCTCTCTCTCTGTGCGCATAAAGTTCTCTGGACCTGACAGCGTTAACAAGCCGAGAATGAAGCGCTTTGATGACTGATGGAACAGAGAAGAGTATTCTTCCTATCCAGCAGGTACTAGAGAAGGGTTCAGAACCTGTGTGGGATTCGTCTCTTCTTGTGTGATCCATTTCCATTATATTCCTTTTAATTGCCATTATATTCCTTTTAATTATATTTTTGTATGCTTTTTTAATGTGTTGTGCATGAGGAACACTGAGTGTTGAGTGTTAGCGTGGCAGTGTTAAGAACACTGTTCAGTTGTTCTCATATAACATTCAGTTCTCTCCCTTCTCTTCGGCTCTTTGGTCCCGCCTTCTAACTATCAATCAACTGGTGTAGAGATTCCTGAGCCTATTAGGCTCTATCGTGTCTACATTTGAAACTGTGTATGGAGTCTGCCTGTGTGTGTGTGTGTGTGTGTGTTTGTGTGTGTGTGTGTGTGTGTGTGTGTGTGTGTGTGTGTGTGTGTGTGTGTGTGTGTGTGTGTGTGTGTGTGTGTGTGTGTGTGTTTAACTACCCCCCCCCCTAATATCTCCCCTTTCACTTTCATGCCTTTCCGCCGGTAAAACGGACCAGAGTTCTCCATTACAGAGCCCTCCCCTCGACCACAATGGGGCCGGGATGTCTCCATTCCACCACCTGCCCTTTTCCTCCTTATTATTTCATAACGACATTTATCTCTTGTCATCTTTCTCTTCTACATCCGACTGCTATATGTTTACCTTTCCGTTCCTACTGATCGCTTCTTGTGCTGTTCCTCCTTATCCTGCTTCTCTCTTCCTCATCCTCTCTCTCTCTCCTTTTTTATAAGAAAGGCGTCTTATCGACGCCTTTCCTTTTTCTTTTCCTGCAAGACGTGCACATGCCGCAAGTCAACTGATTAGGTCTAGCTCCTAGCCCAAAGCAGAAGGCAGAAGCGAGTTGACAATTGTCAACTGCCAGTTGTCACTGTCACTTCTCACTTCAGAAGTGAAGTTGTCAGAAGTTGTCAGTTGTCACTTCTGCCAGTTGTCACTGGCAGAAGCGAGTTGACAATTGCAAGGGTTTCCCAAAGCTTTGCAACTGCAATCTCTTAGGTCAATATCACCTAACAAATACAGAACACAGTCTTAAGAACAATCTCTTAGGTCAATATCACCTAACAAATACAGAACACAGTCTTAAGAACAATCTCTTAGGTCAATGTCACCTAACAAATACAGAACACAGTCTTAAGAACAATCTCTTAGGTCAATATCACCTAACAAATACAGAACACAGTCTTAAGAACAATCTCTTAGGTCAATGTCACCTAACAAATACAGAACACAGTCTTAAGAACAATCTCTTAGGTCAATGTCACCTAACAAATACAGAACACAGTCTTAAGAACAATCTCTTAGGTCAATATCACCTAACAAATACAGAACACAGTCTTAAGAACAATCTCTTAGGTCAATGTCACCTAACAAATACAGAACACAGTCTTAAGAACAATCTCTTAGGTCAATATCACCTAACAAATACAGAACACAGTCTTAAGAACAATCTCTTAGGTCAATGTCACCTAACAAATACAGAACACAGTCTTAAGAACAATCTCTTAGGTCAATGTCACCTAACAAATACAGAACACAGTCTTAAGAACAAAACATTTCCTTGCAAATAAATGTTAAAAAAACACACAAAATCCTGAGGTCAACTTAACAAGAATCAGAAATTTAACAGCATTCTTAGCCACATATCACAGAATATCACCTAATTGTGATATTAGGTGATATCTCAGAATGACGGTATCCAACGATCCCCCTAGAAGGGGAACATAGAGCAGAGAGGCGGGGCCCAGGAGCCGAGTGCGTAGCGTCAGCACAATTTGTCAGCAAGCAGTTGGAGATCGGATGAGCTGTTTCTTCCATGTCGCTCTCCAGTTAAAGTAGGGGGATAGTTGGCTCTTGATAAAATAGGGGAAAGATGGTTATAAAATCAAATGCAAATATCTCTCTCTCTCTCTCTCTCTCTCTCTCTCTCTCTCTCTCTCTCTCTCTCTCTCTCTCTCTCTCTCTCTCTCTCTCTCTCTCTCTCTTTCTATATATATATATATATATATATATATATATATATATATATATATATATATATATATATATATATATATATATATATATATATATATATATAAAGCGAAATGTTGACGTACAAAAGAAACAATGGAAACTGTAGAGATGGAAAAATACTGAGGAGTAGCTTAGATACACAAAAGATTTCAAGCCATTATACTTGTAGCCCAGACCCTATCCATACCCTTAACTGGCAGTAGGCAGAGTTAATAGTCAGGATGACGTCAGAATTTGATTTAAAGGTGACATTAAGTGACATCTTAGGAAAGGCGCCTATTGAGACTTAATGGTGACCTAGCGATTCCGAAGGAAAAAATTCGACAATTTGGGCGAAAAGTCAAATGAGTCCAGGAAATCCTGAAAGAAGAGGATTGAGAAGAGAACTTGAGGTAAAGAGTCTCCAGAGAGAGAAGATAGGCTTTGGTTCCTCTTAGAGAAGCGTTGACCTAAGTTACCAGTCCTTTGTGACCTCCATGTGACCTTGAACGTGGTGCCTTGAAGAGTTGCCAATCCCAGCCATCGTAGCGCCCGCCTAAGTACCTCTCGACGATCGATAACCTCCAGAGATATTCACTGTTTTTTTTACGAAATCGCAAACAAATTTCTCCGCGCATCAGACGCTTATGCGAGTTTGTAATTCGCATTTTATACCAACATTATCCATTCTTCGTATGCGGCGGCTGTACCCGGACTGGTCCCGGAGGAGACTCTTAGTCTCACTGATCTCATGTTAAGTTGAAACTTAAAGTAGTTTTGTTATCACTGAAGTACTTTCCTTCTCTTCTTGCCCTTGTTCTCGCGTTCTTCTGACCTTGATGAGTCTGCCATCAGACTCAAGGTCCGTTTTCTTGTTTAATCCCCTTTTATGCTCACATTTTCTATCATGTAGAAATATCTGACAGAAAGTTTCAGAAGGATAACTGAGAGACCTGGTACCGTGAGGCGTAGGTTATCGTATATCAGGAGTGGTACATTTACCTTCATGTCACTTGAAACATATTTTGACATGCTATAATAAAGTGCTTCGTTAAAGGGCATGATGACTGGTTAAAAAGAAAACGGGTATGGTATTAACGAGGGGTGACTTAACCGGCAGACATTAGTCTTTTTTTTTTTGTTTAATCGGACTCGGTCCCTTCTATCTGATTATCCTTGTTAGTTTTGTTCCTCCTCTACTCTGTCTCTTCTCCTCCCCTCTTCCTATCATCATTCACTAATAACCTTAACATGTCTCCTATCCCATCCTTCCTCTCGTACTCACTCACCTCTTTCACTCTTTATCACTCCTCCAGCTCCCCCCTCCCATGCCATCGACCCCCTTCCCCCTCCCTGGCACCATCCCAGCCATTCCTGCCCCTGGTGATGTCTGCCTGGCACAAATATGTAAATTTCCTATCGACATCTTGCACATAGTCTCAGCAGGCCGTCGTCACGTGAACCTATATATATATATATATATATATATATATATATATATATATATATATATATATATATATATATATATATATATATATATATATATATATATATATATATATATATATCCATATGTATATATATCCATATGTATATATATCCATATGTATATATATCCATATGTATATATATGACAGTGTCAGACCACGGAGGAAGAATTGAAACTTCCTTAAGTACTTTCGTATATCAATACATCTTCAGAAAGAATGACGGTGAAGGGATTGAAGGATATTACGATTACATAGTACTTGGAATGGATTAGAATGAAGGGTAGGACTGAGGAGAGGAATGGTTCTCAACCACTTGGATGATCGGGGATTGAACGTCGACCTGCAAGAAGCGAGACGGTCGCCCTACCGTCCAGTCCAAGTGGCCAGTCCAATAGTCTTGATAGACTACTTTCCATCTGGTCAGTAGTCACATATGCTATTCACACTTCAGCGTGCATAGTGGGATCTAAATGCGTATGTGTACCTGGCAACATGACCGCAATTCACATTTGTAAAAAAGCATGTACATACACACAACCCTCAAAGAAAGAAAACCCTCCAGCGCAAATCCTTCTATCAGAAACCCCTCAATCGTAAATCCCTCCACCGTAAATCCCTCCAATCCCAACACTCTTCAAGTCCACGAACGCCCAAAACAGCCTCGAACGAAAGGCGGTAAGCAGCGCATTGTCTCGCGAGATCGAGCTGCTGATTCTTCCCGCTCAAGACGACTAAAGTCGCGAGCGAATAACAACTCAGCGAAAACCAGATGATCGCAAAGGCGAGTTCCGGAAATTGTTCTCGTGGAAATATTGGCGCCCGGCTTGTGGCTAGTAAATATTGGCGCCCGGCTTGTGGTTAGTAAATATTGGCGCCCGGCTTGTGGCTAGTAAATATTGGCGCCCGGCTTGTGGTTAGTAAATATTGGCGCCCGGCTTGTGGCTAGTAAATATTGGCGCCCGGCTTGTGGCTAGTAAATATTGGCGCCCGGCTTGTGGTTAGTAAATATTGGCGCCCGGCTTGTGGTTAGTAAATATTGGCGCCCGGCTTGTGGTTAGTAAATATTGGCGCCCGGCTTGTGGTTAGTAAATATTGGCGCCCGGCTTGTGGTTAGTAAATATTGGCGCCCGGCTTGTGGTTAGTAAATATTGGCGCCCGGCTTGTGGTTAGTAAATATTGGCGCCCGGCTTGTGGTTAGTAAATATTGGCGCCCGGCTTGTGGCTAGTATATATTGGCGCCAGGCTTGTGGCTAGTAAATATTGGCGCCCGGCTTGTGGCTAGTAAATATTGGCGCCCGGCTTGTGGCTTGTAAATATTGGCGCCCGGCTTGTGGCTAGTAAATATTGGCGCCCGGCTTGTGGCTAGTAAATATTGGCGCCCGGCTTGTGGCTAGTAAATATTGGCGCCCGGCTTGTGGCTAGTAAATATTGGCGCCCGGCTTGTGGCAAGTAAATATTGGCGCCCGGCTTGTGGCTAGTAAATATTGGCGCCCGGCTTGTGGCTAGTAAATACTGGCGCCCGGCTTGTGGCTAGTAAATATTGGCGCCCGGCTTGTGGCTAGTAAATACTGGCGCCCGGCTTGTGGCTAGTAAATATTGGCGCCCGGCTTGTGGCTAGTAAATACTGGCGCCCGGCTTGTGGCTAGTAAATACTGGCGCCCGGCTTGTGGCTTGTAAACATGAACGCCCGTCTTGCGGCTGGCAAAGCACCAACACATAACTTATTGACAGCCTGTGTTATGTTTTGAAACATGTACATCTAGCAAGATGTGAAATGTTTACGCGAGTGAGACGCAGCGAGTGGGACGCAGACACCGCAGCATTCAGCGAGTGGGACGCAGACACCGCAGCATTCAGCGAGTGGGACGCAGACACCGCAGCATTCAGCGAGTGGGACGCAGACACCGCAGCATGCAAGCGCTGGTAAACAGCTGGCCTGCAGGCACAAACAGCAGGAAATGTCTGCAGTCACTTCAAATACATATTGTTCCGGCACGCATGTTAATCATTATTGTTTGCACGTACTTGGGAAATACCTATTGCTTGCACGTACTTGGAAAATGCATATGGCTCGTACGTACTTGGGAAGATAAATTGTATAAAAAGGCTGAGAACCTTTTCTAAACACGTGAAAAAAACACCTTGTTTACAATAAAAAAAGGAAAAAACTTTGGGGCAGTTGCTTGCATATCCAGGAGCCCATTACAGCAACACACACACACACACACACACACACACACACACACACACACACACACACACACACACACACACACATGCTGGGAAGACGGGACACCACGAGCGTAGCTCTCATCCTGTAACTACACTTAGGTAATTACACACACACACACGCACACACACACACACACACAGCACATATCAAGCGGATAACATCAGCGGCATATGCCAGGCTGGCCAACATACGAACGGCATTCAGAAACTTGTGTAAAGAATCATTCAGAACTTTGTATACCACATATGTCAGGCCAATCCTGGAGTATGCAGCCCCAGCATGGAGTCCATATCTAGTCAAGGATAAGACTAAACTGGAAAAGGTTCAAAGGTTTGCCACCAGACTAGTACCCGAGCTGAGAGGTATGAGCTACGAGGAGAGACTACGGGAATTAAACCTCACTTCGCTGGAAGACAGAAGAGTTAGGGGGGACATGATCACCACATTCAAGATTCTGAAGGGGATTGATAGGGTAGATAAAGACAGTCTATTTAACACAAGGGGAACACGCACAAGGGGACACAGGTGGAAACTGAGTGCCCAAATGAGCCACAGAGATATTAGAAAGAACTTTTTTAGTGTCAGAGTGGTTGACAAATGGAATGCATTAGGAAGTGATGTGGTGGAGGCTGACTCCATACACAGTTTCAAGTGTAGATATGACAGAGCCCGATAGGTTCATGAATCTGTACACCTGTTGATTGACGGTTGAGAGGCGGGACCAAAGAGCCAGAGCTCAACCCCCGCAAACACAACTAGGTGAGTACAACTAGGTGAGTACACACACACACACACACACACACACACACACACACACACACACACACACACACACACACACACACACACACACACACACACATGCTGGGAAGACGGGACACCACGAGCGTAGCTCTCATCCTGTAACTACACTTAGGTAATTACACACACACACACACACACACACACACACACACACACACACACACACACACACTCACACACACACACACACACACACACACACACACACACACACACAGTCGTCCGGGGTAGCATGTCCAGCCTACATCACTCTATTTAATAATGTTACAAAAATTTTAACTGCAGTTTTATTGCACAAGTTAATTTGTATCTGTTAGCCAATGAGAATTCAATTGCCTTTCCTTCCGTATCGATGGTATATGGTTCCTTAGAAATAAAAACATATATATGTTTTGGTTCCGGTTACTCGCAAATTATTAGTTCTGTTTATCCAAGAAACTTTATTTTGGTGTATGAAGAGAAGATGTTTTTTTCCCTGCCAGTGATGAACTTCATAGAACTGTTTAAACAGGAAATTTTTTATATCTATAAAGCAGTCTTTCATGCAATCGTTTATCTAGAGTGTGTCTAGAATAAGTGTGTCACACTTATATATGTCTAGAATAAGTGTGTCACACTTATAAATGTCTAGAATAAATGTGTCACACTTATATATATCCAGAGTAAGTGTGTCACACTTATATATGTCTAGAATAAGTGTGTCACTCTTATAAATGTCTAGAATAAGTGTGTCACACTTATATATGTCTAGAATAAGTGTGTCACTTATAAATGTCTAGAATAAATGTGTCACACTTATAAATGTCTAGAATAACTGTTTCACACTTAAAAATGTTTAGAATAAATGTGTCACACTTAAAATTTAATGTCTAGATGTCTCCTTGTAAGTTCAGTATAGCTGTGTCAGTTCAACAATGTATTCCTGAAGAGGTCCTCCATTGCTGACGAGACGTCGAACAATAAAAATGGTAAGGTTAAGTGATCAAGTGTTTCTTCACCCTCCAGATAGTAGAAAATATCTGAGTAAAATAGAAAATATCCAAAAGAAAATGAATAGGTCACAATTCTGCTGTGTTTAATGGCATGTGTATTAAAGAAAACCTGCTCCAAAAATATACCAATATATAATTTATACTACGATATAAATATACTTATATATATATATATATATTATGTCTACTTTTCTCAAAATATCTTTTAATGTGACCTTCTTTTATCTATATGAAATTGTAATAGATACACTGAAATTTATTTTTCTCTGATATCTGGAAACTATTGGAAAATCCTTTTTGGAAATAATTAAGCTCATTAATATGCGATTATATAAACCAGAGTCAATAAAATTCTTCTTAATAAATGCAGGTTTTCGGTAATTACTTTTAACGAGATAGGAAATGAGAATGTAATTAATATTTGATAAAGGTTCCGGGGAGATTATCAATTGGGCTTCGTTGTGCAGGTGTTATCCCAGTGGTAGTTGTTATGTGGTGTCTTAGCATATATTTAACACATATTTTTTATGTGTTCGTGTTTCAGTGTAAACATTTACATTTAATAAATATTATTTTCTATATGAGAAATTATTTTTATTGCACCCTGTATGCATATATATATATATATATATATATATATATATATATATATATATATATATATATATATATATATATATATATGCAACAATGATCACAAAAACACTGATCCAAGTATGCAGAATAACCACATATGAAAAATAGAAAAAAAGGCCTTCCTTATAGGCCTTCTGCAGTTACCTTCTTTCTTATAATTCCTTTCCTCCACTTATTTTTGGTGGTCAGGTGATCTGCCCAGGCGGATATAAAGGTCTGATCAGCAAACTTATCTTCATTCTACTTTGCTCTGATGAAGGCGAATTAGCCGAAAACGCGTTAAGCATTTTCTATTTTTCATATGTGGTTATTCTGCATATATATATATATATATATATATATATATATATATATATATATATATATATATATATATATATTTTATTAAATATGACCGAAAAAGTAAGATTAATAATTCTAACACGAATTTTCTCAATCTTTCGTACATTATGCTTCACTGTTGGAGGTAAATCAAAAATCACTTCTCCAAAATTCATTTTTATTTCTAGTCTGACGCGACACGGGCGCGTTTCGTAAAACTTATTACATTTTCAAAGACTTCACAAATACACAACTGATTAGAACTTGCGTTTCCCTGATTTTATATCTACATTTGAGTGAGGTGGGAAGGGTGATGTGGCATTACATTTGAGTGAGGTGGGAAGGATGATGTGGCATTAGAGGATATTAATAGGGTATTAAAAGTATCAACACAAGACAGAACACGAAACAATGGATATTGAATAGGAGTGTTTGTAGAAAGCCTATTGGTCCATATTTCTTGATGCTTCTATATTGGAGCGGAGTCTTGAGGTGGGTAGAATATAGTTGTGCAATAATTGGCTGTTGATTGCTGGTGTTGACTTCTTGATGTGTAGTGCCTCGCAAACGTCAAGCCGCCTGCTATCGCTGTATCTATCGATGATTTCTGTGTTGTTTACTAGGATTTCTCTGGCGATGGTTTGGTTATGGGAAGAGATTATATGTTCCTTAATGGAGCCCTGTTGTTTATGCATCGTTAAACGCCTAGAAAACCCTTCCCACCTCACTCAAATGTAGATATAAAATCAGGGAAACGCAAGTTCTAATCAGTTGTGTATTTGTGAAGTCTTTGAAAATGTAATAAGTTTTACGAAACGCGCCCGTGTCGCGTCAGACTAGAAATAAAAATGAATTTTGGAGAAGTGATTTTTGATTTACCTCCAACAGTGAAGCATAATGTACGAAAGATTGAGAAAATTCGTGTTAGAATTATTAATCTTACTTTTTCGGTCATATTTAATAAAATATGTCTACAGGAAAGACTGCTACCAAAATATACTAATATATATATATATATATATATATATATATATATATATATATATTTTATATATATATATAAAATAATAATTTTATATATATATATAATTTCCCATTTTGCCTTTTACTCCTGTAAATATTTTAATGTGGTTGAAATTCCTTTGAGTGAATTAATGAGACATGAACGAATATATACAAGCTCAATTTTAATATAACAAATTAGTGGTATCTGTTTATTTTGGGGTATTTTTAGGGTGCTTGAAATATATGTTTAAGGATTTTTTCAAGCATTAATTATATTCATAATTGGAGATAATTTCCTGTGTGTGTCTATTGTACCTAGAGGGGGGGGAGGTAAAATAGACACACTTCTATTGTTATTGCTTCTAAGTGCGTTAGGTGACGTATTTATACAACATTCACTCTTTGTGTGTGTTTTGTGTGGTGATCTAGTCATGCAACATTCACTCACTGTAAACACATTATTCTTGTCATGCAACATTCACTCACTGTAAACACATTATTCTTGTCATGCAACATTCACTCACTGTAAACACATTATTCTTGTCATGCAACATTCAATTATTATGAGTACACTTCCTCCCCTCCACTGAGTTGTTTGTATTCAGTTCTTGTCAGCATCTGAGAGTCCTTTGGAAATAAAACTTACTATTCGTGAAACAAACTCCAATAAGTGAACGCCCGAGCAGTAGTGACTCCTTTAGATCTCAACACTTACCAAGCAGCATATGGAATTCAGGCCCTCTGATCCTGCACGTTTAACTGTATTTCATTCAAAGTGTTACAAAGTGTTACAAGGCCATCACTTGTGATACACGTAAAGTTAAAATATAGGTAATGGTTTTCTAACACTTGACAGCCATTGAAGGAAATAGTATCAAACGAACAAGGTCAGAGGCTTAATTACCAACTGTTAAAGCCATCAACGTTAATTGCCATCGACCTGCCCGAAACGCTTTGCGTAATAGTGGCTTTAGGCACTGTATGTACTAGCTCTATCTATAAATCCATCAATATTTGTATCATACTTTATATGTATGTACTTTACCTGAATAAACATTTGAATTTTTTTAATTTTTGAATAGATGGACTCCAAAACAATTCCCCTGAATAGATGCAAAAATACCTAAATTAAAGTCTTAAATTTTTGTAGAGACGAAAAAAGATTTCCCCTTAATGGTCTTACAGATATCTGAAACTATTCCCGTTAATTATTGATCATTACTGATAATCATTGATCATCTTTTCTCTACACCTGATCTTCCATATCTTGAGGTAAAATCTTGAGATGATTTCGGGGCTTTTAGTGTCCCGCGGCCCGGTCCTTGACCAGGCCTCCACCCCCAAGAAGCAGCCCGTGACAGCTGACTAACACCCAGGTACCTATTTTACTGCTAGGTAACAGGGGCATAGGGTGAAAGAAACTCTGCCCATTGTTTCTCGCCGGCGCCTGGGATCGAACCCAGGACCACAGGATCATAAGTCCAGCGTGCTGTCCGCTCGGCCGACCGGCTCCCAATACAGACAAGCACTGCTCACGATCGTCACTATCAACACAACAGCCTTCCTACTCACTATACCTTCACTATACACGACCGTCGAGAAGATCAACATTGCACAGTAGTTGAGCCAAGAGTCATCAAGCATTTACGTGTCCACTTACGAAACCTGTACATCTTTCCTCAATCATAGTGGCCAAGCTTGTATTTATTAAGGAGCTTACGAGCTCGGAAGTACCTACGATCTCGACCGGAGGTACGTAAATTGCGTTCGAGAATGAAAGTCGAGAACGTACGAATTGCAGAATTACGATCTTAGTAAACAGTTGAATAATACAAAGTCGCTATGAACGAGGAAAGATGGACAGGTTTCGTAAATGGAGAGGCAAATGATTGAGGAATTGAACTCAAACCTCATAGGGGAGGTAATTTTTACCCGAAGACCGTATTCTTCTGAGTGAACGATGGCTGCTTGACCTAAAGACTGACCTATGCAGGAGTACGCCAGTTCCCACTGTGGTGCCGCTGTTTCGTTAAAATTTGAACCCTGGACAGGAATATCTCTCTTAGGTTGCTGCGCACTGCGTCATCCACTGACCTTTGACCTTGGCAAGTTGACGAGCGTAAGAGTTATATCAATCATGTGACTTTTTTGTCCGCTTTTTTGACCCATCTCACCTATTTGTGCCTGCAGGATCGAGCTCTACATATATATATATATATATATATATATATATATATATATATATATATATATATATATATATATATATATATATCATTAATTCGCTCAAATCAAAAGAGATTTCTGGCTTGACATGATTAATTGCACTTGTAAATTCTCGCGATTTTGCTGGATATAGAAAAATTAATTACCCAAAAATGTCTTTAATGTGAGAGGGAGAAGCAATAAATCTCTGAGCGTCGCAAGGTTCACCGAGCCGCTGGTCTTATCCCTCCAGGTGGCCGGGAGAAACTTGGGCCCCAACTCTTAGAGTTGTTTGTGGAGTGGCGCGCACAGGCCGGCCGGCCCCAGCCCCCTTGTTGACGCTCGTCTCTAATGGCTCAGTCCTGGCGCCCAGAGGCTTGTTCGAGCTCGCGAACCACCAAGGTCATTTACATACGGCGCGCACACACACGCGCAAACACACACACACACACACACACACACACACACACACACACACACACACACACACACACACATACACACACACACACACACACACACACACACACATACGGGGCCTCGTAGCCTGGTGGATAGCGCGCAGGACTCGTAATTCTATGGCGCGGGTTCGATTCCCGCACGAGGCAGAAACAAATGGGCAAAGTTTCTTTCACCCTAAGTGCCCCTGTTACCTAGCAGTAAATAGGTACCTGGGAGTTAGTCAGCTGTCACGGGCTGCTTCCTGGGGTGTGTGTGTGGTGTGTGGAAAAAAAAAAAAAAAGTAGTTAGTAAACAGTTGATTGACAGTTGAGAGGCGGGCCGAAAGAGCAAAAAGCTCAACCACCGTAAAAACACAACTAGTAAACACACACACACACACACACACACACACACACACACACACACACACACACACACACACACACAAACACACACACACACACACACATCCATCTGGGAAAATGGAATGCACTTAACAGGTTGTGGAAGCAAATAATATTCACAATTTTAAAACTAGATATGATAGGGAAATAGGACCATAGTCATTGCTGTAAACAACCGATGGCTCGAAAGGCGGGATCCAAGAGTCAATGCTCGATCCTGCAGACACAATTAGGTGAGTACACACACACACACACACACACACACACACACACACACACACACACACACACACACACACACACACACGATGCCTCCTGTCACCCTTGGTAACGAGCGCCATCCATCTGTCTCAGCCTCCCCAGCTGCTCAAGACATTCGTCCTAACTGCCATGTCTCGACTCCCTCCAGCACATACCTGCAGACGAAGGAACATGTGCAACCATCACCAGGAGTTCTGCATATGTAGGGTTCTGCATATGTAGGGTTCTGCATATGTAGGGTTCTGCATATGTAGGGTTCTGCATATGTAGGGTTCTGTATATGTAGGGTTCTGCATATGTAGGGTTCTGCATATGTAGGGTTCTGCATATGTAGGGTTCTGCATATGTAGGGTTCTGCATATGTAGGGTTCTGTATATGTAGGGTTCTGCATATGTAGGGTTCTGCATATGTAGGGTTCTGCATATGTAGGGTTCTGCATATGTAGGGTTCTGTATATGTAGGGTTCTGTATATGTAGGGTTCTGTATATGTAGGGTTCTGCATATGTAGGGTTCTGCATATGTAGGGTTCTGCATATGTAGGGTTCTGCATATGTAGGGTTCTGCATATGTAGGGTTCTGCATATGTAGGACTCTGGCTTTCATTTGCAATTTTGCTCAGAAGGGCGAGTTCATTGGGCAGCGTCACTCATCCTGTGAATGAGCATTACGCCACAACACCATGTATAACACCTTTTAACAGAAAAAAACGGGTGAATTGTTCATCCTGTCACTTGAATTCTACACAGTTCAACGTAACTGTCTCAAGTGAACAGACTGTCATTATGTTTGTGTGAATAAATTCTTCGTTGCTATCTTTCTATTCCTCCTATATTTCAATTCACATATGTATACATATTATCGTCTGTCTTTGAACCAGTTTGTCAATATATCGGATTTTGTGGTAGTATCTATATATCTATACAAACTGTAGCTGTGTTTTCCACACAAAACTATAGGTATATGATCTATACAAAACTATACACACAGGATCTACATGTTGCACGAGAAAATTGTTGATGCTCGTTCATGATATGCCCGAAACGCTTTGCGTAATAGTGGCTTTAGGCATTGTATGTACTAGCTCTACCTATAAGTCAACCAATCTTTGTAAAAATTTATTGTATGTATGTACCTTACCTAAATAAACATTTTATTTTATTTTATTTTATAACTTGAGCTCCGGTGCTGTGAGCTGCACCAGACATCAGCCTCGACGGTGACATCCAGCAAGTGACATTTGTGCTCGATACCAGCCACTCAACCTGGTGCCAAGGGGATGTCAATGTCATGGTGACTGACGTGAAGGTGACTGACAAGTGGGTGATTGACATGTAGGCTATTGACAAGGGGGTGCAGAGGAGTAAGGCAAATCGTGACTGGGAAACGAGTGACATGGTGACAATAGCCAAGAAAGTGATTGACAAGAAAGTGACTGACAATAGACTGATAAGAAGTCCGTAATTCACCGGACGGCCAACAGCCTGATGCTGGAAGCAATCGAGGAAACTTTTCGATTCCGCTTTTGACACGGGCGTCAGGAGGCCCGCAGACCCAGCGTCAGGAAGCCCGCAGACACAGCGTCAAGAGGACCGCAGACACAGCCTCAGAAGGACCGCAGACACAGCGTCAAGAGGACCGCAGACACAGCGTCAAGAAGCCCGCAGACACAGCGTCAAGAGGACCGCAGACACAGCCTCAGAAGGACCGCAGACACAGCGTCAAGAGGACCGCAGACACAGCGTCAAGAGGACCGCAGACACAGCGTCAAGAGAACCGCAGACACAGCGTCAGAAGGACCGCAGACACAGCGTCAAGAAGCCCGCAGACACAGCGTCAAGAGGACCGCAGACACAGCCTCAGAAGGACCGCAGACCCACACGGCCAGGGGTCATAGTAATGATTCATTTTATAAGCTGAGTTTAACCCTTTTGCGGAAGCAGAGTGTTCCATATGAACTGTTTTGGGCCGGGAACACTTAGCTCTAGTCACAGGTTCTATAACTACCACGAAATCAACGTTATACTATCATAACTACTCATAGGTAAACATTATACTATCATAACTACTCATAGTTAAACGTTACACCGACATAACTACTCACAATTAAACGTTATATCATCATCATATCTGACAGATACGTCGGCAATACTTGTTCAATCGTGAAATATCGATATCAGAATTGATTCGAAATATCGAATCGATATCAGAAATGATATCTGACGTCAAGGATATAGCAAGACGCCATTGAGTTGCCATGACATCACAGGTGCCCAGAACCCCCCCCCCCCAACTGTGTCTCGTTCGTCCCAGAATCTTCCCCATCAACATAGCCCCATTGGGGAGAATAGGGGGATAGGGGATAGGGAAGAGGGGGCGCCCTAGAAAGAGGGGGGGGGGAGGAGCCCTCCCTCTAAGTTTCCAGCGTGGGGGACGAGTGGCCCATATAGCCTAGGTCCATGCCAACAGGTACAACACTACGGGATCACCATAGCCCGTGCTACTTGGAACTTTGTGTTCCAGGTAGCGAATCTTTAAACAACAACAGGTACAACAGGTGGGAATAAAAACTGATTTGATTGAATTACCGACGAACAACGAACGTTAATACATCTGGCAACGAGAGGTAACGCAGCATTACACAGGACAATGCAGGAGTAGTCCAGTCAATGTAAGACTAAACAGGACAAGTAACACTGAACAGGACAACATTAGGCTAAACAGGACAAGTAACACTGAACAGGACAACATTAGGCTAAACAGGACAAGTAACACTGAACAGGACAACATTAGGCTAAACAGGACAAGTAACACTGAACAGGACAACATTAGGCTAAACAGGACAACATTAGGCTAAAGAGGACAACATTAGGCTAAAGAGGACAACATTAGGCTAAAGAGGACAACATTAGGCTAAAGAGGACAACATTAGGCTAAACAGGACAACATTAGGCTA
>NC_091158.1:12045786-12115786 GCF_040958095.1 Procambarus clarkii
TCTTGAATTCGACCACCATCTTTAAGGAAAAATTTTGAATTCGACCACCATCTTTAAGGCAAAATCTTGAATTCGACCACCATCTTTAAGGCAAAATCTTGAATTCGACCACCATCTTTAAGGCAAAATCTTGAATTCGACCACCATCTTTAAGGCAAAATCTTGAATTCGACCACCATTTTAAAGGCAAAATCTTGAATTCGACCACCATCTTTAAGGCAAAATCTTGAATTCGACCACCATCTTTAAGGCAAAATCTTGAATTCGACCACCATCTTCAGGGGCAAAAATCTTAAATTCGTCGCCATCTTTAGAGTAAAGCTTGACCTTAACTTTTAGGGTAAATCCACACAAGTGAGCTGCGTGCAGATGACCACTTTGAAGTGCTCTGACTTGAAGATGATCTAGGCCGCTACGGATGAGCTAAGTGAAGAATGGGTACTGGAGTTTGGCTGCACAGGTCACTGAGAACTCCACTACAAAAGCAAGAGACTTTGTGTAAGACTGTGGAGTTGTGTGTAAAGCCTCCTGGCTCTGTTTAAGAACCACGTGGCTTTGTGTAAGTCTATAAGACTTTGTGGAAAGCCACGTGGCTTTGTGTAGTGCTATATAAACATTGTAGTGTCACTAAATTGAGACCCAGCGTGGATCCCCTGAGGATTGTAATGAGAAGGAATTCCCGCATTTATCAGTTATTAACACGTTTTGACACTTAACAGTAAACGAGTAACGGACAACGGTAAACAGGCAGCGGTGACCGGGCAACGGTCAGCATTGAGCCGTCAGCAGTATTCGATCAACAGTGAGCTAGCAATGGTGATTTGGCAACGATGAGAAATAAGTCTTTTAAGGTAATTATTGGGCAGTCGACTATATGAGAAACTCATTTGATCTCAGCTTCACATTGATATCAGTTTTGCTATCAGGTGAGAATAGCACAACAAATTATGTCCCAGAGTTTATAAACAAATTATTATCAAAAATTCATATTGTTAATCAAATTTCAAGTCGGAATATTGACCGTAATCAGTTCCTTTGGTATGCAGTCTAGTCATTGCTAATCATAATTATTGCGTGTCTTAAACCAATGATTATCCTAATCAATGCTAATCCTAATATATAATCCTTATCAATGCTAATCGTAATCTATGCTAATCCTAATCGATGCTAGTTATATTCAGTATTCAAAATCTTGTCGATAAGGATGAGATTAGCAAATCTATGTTGTGTAAGGCCACCTATATAAAGCCACAGGTGGCACGGTATATCAACGCCAGGATTCACATATTTTTACGAAACCTGTGCATCTTTTCTCAAAGTTGATTAACTGTTTACATTGATTAAACAGTTTAGGAGCTCAGAAGCACTACAAGCTTGTCTATAACAATAATACCCTCGGATCGAGAACGCCCTCACAGCGTTTCAAACTCGTAAAGTGATATATATATATATATATATATATATATATATATATATATATATATATATATATATATATATAGCCGCCTTTACTGAGGTGAGGAAAGATGTACAGGTATCGTAAATGGACCACACAAATGCCTGACGAATCCTGATCCTGTTCTCGTCCAATCTCTGCAATATAGCAATTGCCCGGGGGGCAGGTTACCGCTACCTGTGGCAGGTAGCTACAAGTAACGAGTTCCCTAATCCTGAGCACTCCAGGTGCAAACTCTGTGAGCAGGAACTGGGGTTAAGATCTGACACACACGTATTACTGAATACTCTGTCATTAGATCCTTCACACCTGCTGGTATGAGGTACCTGGAGCTTTGTAATGGCTTTAACTTGCGAGGTGAGGATTCTTAGTACCACGTACCGCATGGCATAGTGGGCTACAGGCCTTAATGCAACTTCTGGAGAGATATGATGCATAATATAACAGCTTACTGACCAAGCAACAAGTATACCTCAGTCCTTTAGGACTGAGGTATACTTGTTGCTCACAATCCAATTGTGAGCAACTTGTTGCTCACAATCTCACAGTATACTTGTATACTCACAATCCAAGACAAAATGTAAACTGACAGTGTATATATACACCGAAAACCAGGTTATATACCTCTCACTGTACATATATACCTGACTCTCTTAACACTATGTAAACCTTCATATAGTCTAGGATAGCTGCAGGTGTGTGGCTGTATCTAAAACATTAATCTGTCACCTCTATGTTATCTGCCCATCTTTATCAGTGTGTTTAGAGTAGTGAAGGCATTATTCTTTTCCTTTATTTCTCTTCATTCTTTATCCTTGGTGACCTCCTGGGACTGAATTAGCATAAGTCATGAATATCTAACGCACTGTTGATTCCCTTGTCCCCTGCTTCTCGGTTCTGTCTCCTCTTCTTTTCTCTGTCAGGGGTCATGTCTTTTTGCTGGGTCATGTCTCTTGCTTGGTCATGTCTCTTGCTTGGTCATGTTTCTTGCTGAGCCTTGTCTCTTGCTGGATCTCTTCTTGATGCAGGTTCATTAACAGTTTCAGAATTATCCCTGATGCAGGGAGCACTGAGCATTTATAAATTATCATCAAAGATCTTGTGTAGACTATGTCAACTACTTCTTGGAAGCTCTTGAAGAGTACAGGAAAACCTGTGCCTGTAGTTTTCATTATCTTTCTCTCATCTGTTATTTTCATATTTCCTTGCATCTCTCTCTCTATCTCTTTCTGGGTTCTTTGACGTTACTTCTTGAGGTTATCTTGAGATGATTTCGGGGCTTTAGTGTCCCCGCGGCCCGGTCCTCGACCAGGCCTCCACCCCCAGGAAGCAGCCCGTGACAGCTGACTAACACCCAGGTACCTATTTTACTGCTAGGTAACAAGGTGAAGGGTGAAAGAAACTCTGCCCATTGTTTCTCGCCGACGCCCGGGATCGAATCCAGGACCACAGGATCACAAGTCCAGTGTGCTGTCCGCTCGGCCGACTGGCTCCCCTCTCGGCCGACCGGCTCCCCTTACTGTTTTGATTCGTCATTTAATTTAACCCATGTTTATCAAGCTTTCGCTTTTTATCTAGATCGTGGTTCATCAAAGTTTTTACACCAATTTCGCTCTCTCCCTTCACCGCGAAAACTCGATTTTTAAATATATATATATTTTTAAGGCTTATTACCCCACTATAAGCATAAAAAATGAATATTATGTATCTGGCATCTTTGATATGTAGTTTGCAAAGGGTCTGAGTGGCAGGGATAGGAATGGAGGCTTGAGTGGAATGATTGAGAGAGAGGGGGAGAGAGAGAGAGAGAGAGAGAGAGAGAGAGAGAGAGAAAGAGAGAGAGAGAGAGAGAGAGAGAGAGAGAGAGAGAGAGAGAGAGAGAGAGAGAGAGAGAGAGAGAGAGAGAGAGAGAGAGAGAGAGAGAGAGAAGGATAAGAAAGAGGGATGAGGGTGGAGGGAAAGGTGGACACGGAGGGGGGGGGGGGGTACAAGAAGGGGGACATTAGAGTAGATCTAGAGATAAATTCGGGCCTTAGAGTCCCCGCGGCCCGGTCCTCGACCAGGCCTCCTTTTTGTTACACATCCCCCGGGAAGCAGCCCGTAGCAGCTATCTAACTCCCAGGCACCTATTTACTGCTAGGTGACAGGGGCATCTGGGTGAAAGAAACATTTTGCCCATTTGTCGCCGCCTCCACCGGGGATCGAACCTGGAACCTCAGGACTACGAATCCGAAGCGCTGTCCAAGCAGCTCCACGACCGTCAACCCTCCACGATCGACGACCCCCCCCCCCCCCCGACCCTCCACGACCGTCGACCCTCCACGACCGTCGACCCCCCCCCCCGACCCTCCACGACCGTCTACCACCCAAATCGTCGCCATAAAGTCCTCCTTCCAATAACCAAAACGTCCTTCCGGTGAGACTCAAGACGGAGCAACTTTGGCAAATGGGGTTCACTTCCCCTCTACTCATGAGTCATCAAGACGTCCGTCCCTTCCCCTTCCTTGTCTCCCCCAACTCCTCCCCCTCCTTCCCTCTCTCTCCCCTACTAGGCTGCCCCCCCCCCCCACTTCTTATCACTGTCTCTGACCGTCTCTTAGCGGCTTAAAACTTGTTATCTTTATTACGTCACGTTAATGACGCAATTAACAGTCCCGTTAGCACGTAGGTAACTACTCCCTCAATGTGGAGGTAATTACGATCCTTGAATGA
Organism: Procambarus clarkii; assembly: GCF_040958095.1. Lineage (NCBI taxonomy): Eukaryota > Metazoa > Arthropoda > Malacostraca > Decapoda > Cambaridae > Procambarus > Procambarus clarkii. The sequence goes on from NC_091158.1 coordinate 12,049,955, forward strand.
CTCTCCTTCAGCAGGTGTAAATGTTCCTCTCTGACCCCCTTGCACTCATATTTCAGGCGTTGGTGGACCCTCTCACAAGCACTCAAGGGGTAGCTGGACACTCTCACAGGTACTCAAGGGGTTGCTGGACCCTCTCACAAGCACTCAAGGGGTTGCTGGACCCTCTCACAAGCACTCAAGGGGTTACTGGACGCTCTCACAAGCACTCAAGGGGTTGCTGGACGCTCTCACAAGTACTTAAGGGGGTTGCTGGACCCTCTCACAAGTACTCAAGGGGTTGCTGGACGCTCTCACAAGCACTCAAAGGGTTGCTGGACCCTCTCACAAGCACTCAAGGGGTTGCTGGACCCTCTCACAAGCACTCAAGGGGGTTGCTGGACGCTCTCACAAGCACTCAAGGGGTTGCTGAACCCTCTCACAAGCACTCAAGGGGCTGCTGGACGCTCTCACAAGTACTTAAGGGGTTGCTGGACCCTCCCACAAGTACTCAAGGGGTTGCTGGACCCTCTCACAAGCACTCAAGGGGTTGCTGGACCCTCTCACAAGTACTCAAGGGGTTGCTGGACCCTCTCACAAGCACTCAAGAGGTTGCTGGACCCTCTCACAAGCACTCAAGGGGTTGCTGGACCCTCTCACAAGTACTCAAGGGGTTGCTGGACCTTCTCACAAGCACTCAAGGGTTGCTGGACCCTCTCACAAGCACTCAAGAGGTTGCTGGACCCTCTCACAAGCACTCAAGGGATTGCTGGACCCTCTCACAAGCACTCAAGGGGTTGCTGGACCCTCTCAAAAGTACTCAAGGGGTTGCTGGACGCTCTCACAAGCACTCAAGGGGTTGCTGGATCCCTCGAACAACCATTCAAGAGTTGCTGGACCCTCTCACAAGCACTCAAGGGGTTGCTGGATCCCTCGAACAACCATTCAAGAGTTGCTGGACCCTCTCACAAGCACTCAAGGGGTTGCTGGACCCTCTCACAAGCACTCAAGGGGTTGCTGGACCCTCTCACAAGCACTCAAGGGGTTGCTGGACCCTCTCCCACAGGTACTCAAGGGGTTGCTGGACCCTCTCACAAGCACTCAAGGGGTTGCTGGACCCTCTCACAAGCACTCAAGGGGTTGCTGGACCCTCTCACAAGCACTCAAGGGGTTGCTGGACCCTCTCCCACAGGTACTCAAGGGGTTGCTGGACCCTCTCACAAGCACTCAAGGGGTTGCTGGACCCTCTCACAAGCACTCAAGGGGTTGCTGGACCCTCTCACAAGCACTCAAGGGGTTGCTGGACCCTCTCACAAGCACTCAAGGGGTTGCTGAACCCCTCAAACAACCATTCAAGAGTTGCTGGACCCTCCCAAGCACTCGAGCATCGCCCTCCACTCTGTAAACACACTCAGGCACCAACTTACCCTTCGTCAGTTATATGTCCGTTCAACATTTACCTACCGCTCACCCAAGGCCCTTCTCACTCTCTCCTAATACTTGCACCGCCTTTCCCATAGCCAAGAATAAATATTATATCAATGTACATTGTGTATTAAGCAATCATGACAACTTTATACCCCTACCTGCCATGCACAAGCAGTTACAACATTTACATTCTGGCATTCAATGAATTTTGATATATATATATATATATATATATATATATATATATATATATATATATATATATATATATATATATATATATATATATATATATATATATATAAATTAACAAAAATATTCTTCATCTTACATTCTTGCGTATTAATTATATTTTTATCTGGGGAAACACTATTATTATTCTCAGCCGCAATTTTGTTAAATATAAGTTTCGTTAATCGATAAAATATTGATAGAAGTATAAGCTTGGTGACTCGGTGTTCGCTATCATGATTCGGACTCCAGCACACTGGGTTAGACATTACACAATGTTCTCCATAAGGGCCCAAACATGTGTTAATGATAGAAAAGCTAGATATCGTGAGGCTGAAGAATCAGTCCATCAATCAGGGACATTGTGAACGTGTCGAATTCACCATGTGTGTCGACTTTGTGAAAGTGTCGAATTCACCATGTGTGTCGACTTTGTGAAAGTGTCGAATACATCATGCGTGTATTTAATGAAAGAACAAACGTGCATTCCCTTGAACGTTATGTCGTATAATGTCCCATACTGCTCCACACCCTCCCCCCCCCCCCCGGGATGATATATGCTAAACTCTAACAATATTACCAGAACACTGGAGACCTGGTCGAGGACCGGGCCGCGGGGACGCAAAGCCTCGAAATCATCTCAAGATAACCTCAAGATAACACAGGAACACTTGGTGATATACTGGATCTGTACCACAAGAGGTATTATGCAATGCAACACTTATGTAATCTACGTCATGAAATTATAACAACTTGAACTTGCAACTGCACTTTAATCACCCTCTGTGATTGAGTGTTTAATAACTCCCTACGTACAACAACAGCTCTCTTGCTCAGACCAGATAGGAAACACGAAAACATGTATGCCGGTTACAATTGTAATTGGGCATTATAAATGCACCACAATCCACATTCTGTGGTTGAGTTATCAACAATCCATTGCACTGTAGGTAGCACACAGGTTTAGGACAGACGAAAATACGTGTATTGTGGTGTGGCTTCTGTGGTCCAATGTATGGCCGCGTCTGTGGTAGGATAAACTAAACAAAATATATAATGTCTGCTACTCTCGTCGTGTTTCCATCACATCAGCACTTTTGCAAACACCAACAACCTCAACACCTCCAAACACCACCTCAACACCTCCAAACACCACCTCAACACCTCCAAACACCACCTCAACACCTCAAACACCACCTCAACACCCCAAACACCACCTCAACACCTCCAAACACCACCTCAACACCCCAAACACCACCTCAACACCTCTAAACACCACCTCAACACCCCAAACACCACCTCAACACCTCCAAACACCACCTCAACACCTCCAAACACCACCTCAACACCTCCAAACACCACCTCAACACCCCAAACACCACCTCAACACCTCCAAACACCACCTCAACACCTCCAAACACCACCTCAACACCCCAAACACCACCTCAACACCTCCAAACACCACCTCAACACCCCAAACACCACCTCAACACCTCCAAACACCACCTCAACACCTCCAAACACCACCTCAACACCCCAAACACCACCTCAACACCTCCAAACACCACCTCAACACCCCAAACACCACCTCAACACCTCCAAACACCACCTCAACACCTCCAAACACCACCTCAACACCCCAAACACCACCTCAACACCCCCAAACAATACTCTCCGTCTCTCTACACAACACAATACAAAAATATTCATCTCTATATAACTCCCAAAACCCATAACATCGTTTCGACATCATTCCTGCCCTTTCAAACTCTCAAAACACCATTCCCCCGTCCCTTTATCTCACACGAGAAAGGCAAACTTTCCCCTTTCTCTTTCTCTTCCTTGCCTCCCTCTCTCCCTTCACTTCTTCCCTCCGACTCTTCCCTGCCATCGGGAACTCTACATACAGATACTAAGCTAAGTAGGCAAGCAGGAGCACCCTTCACTACCACACTCCCCAGCAACATCGAGGCTCGGCTCTTGACTTCCAGTGGGGTCATACAACGCCCCTCTGGCTGGTACAATGCGTGTCGCCTTACGCGGCCGGCGTTCCGTGTCGAAGCGTGTCGCGGTGTGGAGTTCCGTGTCGCCTGCCACTTTCATCAGCTCCAAATACTCGCCAGGGGTGTAACTCCAGAGGCGGGAGTGACCCCGGACGGCAGCAAAGGGCGGCCCGGATCACTGATTGGTACATCCTGACAGCCGTATCACTGATAGAATTGGGGGGTAGTGGAGGTCAGTGGATGAGGTGGATTGGGGGGGGCATGGGGTGGATGGGGTGGATAGGGGGCTGGTGGCGTGGTCGACTTAGAATGTGGGTAGTGGGTGTCTTTGTCAGTGTGTATGTTTGTGTGTGTTTGTTTTGTGTATTGAGGTACAAGAGAAGTTGATTCTATTTATTATGCGGTGAGTAGAATCAAAGAAAAAAATCTAGTTATACATGAAGAGATAAAAAAGCTGACATTTGAAATACAAAAGAGAGAGAGAGAGAGAGAGAGAGAGAGAGAGAGAGAGAGAGAGAGAGAGAGAGAGAGAGAGAGAGAGAGAGAGAGAGAGAGAGAGAGAGAGAGACAGACAGACAGACAGAGAGGAAAGAGAGACAGAGAATGTATGCCTATTCATCTTATTTTCTCTACAGCTCCCCCAAGTCACATTCCTCAAACAGACAACACATCACCATTCACCGAGACCACCACCATCACCCACACCACAACCACTTACATCACCATAACCATCACCTACACCCCCACCATCTACACCCCTACATCTACCCACTCATCTACACCCCTACATCGACCCACTCATCTACACCCCTACATCTACCCACTCATCTACACCACCAACACCACACCACAACAGCAAAGTTAAACAAAATGTACATTGCGAGCCAGAGAACAAGACTGATCAGTTTAACTATTACCAAACATAAGCGAGAATGAGTAAAAGTTAAGGGGAAAGGGAGACGAGAAACGAGACGAAAGAGGAAAGGTGAAATGGAAGAGAACTATACCGAAGAAACAGCCAAGCCAGCTGCATAGCACCTGGAAGGGAACAGGATAAGAATTTGGAATGAAACGGAGGAAAGGAATGGTACCCAACCACATGGACGGTCGGGGATTGAGCGCCGACTTGCATGAAGCGAGACCGTCGCTCTACCGTCCATCACAAGTGGTTGGGCACAGGACGGGGTTGGGGATAAAGAGACAGAAAGGGCAGAGAAGGTAGCTGACGGAAGTTTGAAAACACCCCCTATTTTTTTCCGATGTTGTTAATGAAGTCCCTCATCTCCTTCCCCCTCTAGCCACTGATGTACAACGTGGGTTTTTTCCCAGTTTACCCACAGGGAAGAAACTCGGGAAAATATACACCGTTTTCTCGCACTCGAGTTATTCTGTCCGCTTTATGAGAGCATCCAAAACCATCTCGTTCCAGAGCCTGGTTGCAGCCAGGGTTAAAAAACATACAAGACAGAAAAGGACAGAAACGGGAGAGTAAAGGACAGTATCTTGAGAGGTTATCTTGAGATAATTTCGGGGCTTAGGGTCTCCCGCGGCCCGGTCCCCGACCAGGCCTCCTTTTTGTTACACCCCCCCAACCCCAGGAAGCAGCCCGTAGCAGCTGTCTAACTCCCAGGTACCTATTTACTGCTAGGTAACAGTAAATCAGGATGAAAAAAAAACCATTTTGCCCATTTGTCTCCGCCTCCACCGGGGATCGAACCCGGAACCTCACGACTACGAATCCGAAGCGCTGTCCCCCCCAGCTATCAGGCGCCCTAAAACGGGAGAATAAAAAACCGTAACTATAAAACAAAGAGCAAAAACAATAAAACAAAACAATAACGCTAAAAACAAGGCGCAATAAAGGCCAAAATAATAATAATAAACAGTAGAGAGAAAACGAGGAACGCGATAGCGTGATCTACGCTCATCCCGAAGGTAATATCCCGCCAAAATGATTTAGCGCGCTGAGGAAGGTGAGGTCCCGCTGGGGTGTTGTGGCGGTCTGAAGACTCAGCCTCCCCCTTCCTGTAATCCTTCTCCATGTTTACCTTCCTAGGTGTGAGGGGACGGTGGCTGGGGGGGGGAGGAGGGTTGGTTAGGGGAGGGGGAAGGGTAGGTTAGGGGAGGGGGAAGGGTAGGTTAGGGGAGGGGGAAGGGTAGGTTAGGGGAGGGGGAAGGGTTGGTTAGGGGGGGGGGGAAGGAAGGGGAAGGGTAGAGGAGGTTAAACGTAGGGAAGGGGGGAAAAGGAAAGGGGTAGGGGATCAGGAAAGGTAAAGGAGAAGGGTATAGGGGTTTAGTAAGGAGAAAAAGGGGGAAAGAGTAGGGGTTTAGAAAATGGAAATGGGAGGGTTGGGTGATAGGAAAAGGAATAGGGAAGTTTTTGTTGTTTAAGATTTGCTACTTGGAACAAAAAGTTCCAAGTAGCACTGGCTATGGCGAGCCCGTAGAGAGGGGTACTGGAGTATAAGACATTAGTGTGGACCTATAGAACGAGCCTTTGTAATTATGGATGAAGAGTTGACTCTAATATTTACTCTTTCTTACTGTCCTCACACTGCCTAAGCATCTCTACTGTTCATACATATCCTCTGCTATGTTTCATCCATTCCCGCGAGTATTATGTATGTCTCGATCAAGTCCCCCGCTCTTTTCACTTTCTCCCAGTGGAAATAGGTTTAGCTCCATTGGTTTATTCAGCTCAGTCTCCTCAGTTGTGGTAAATCTTTGCACTTTCTCAGTCTACGTTTTAAGCTTATACGAGTTCGAAACTTTGCGCTTGGGCTGCATACTCTACCAATGGTCGGGCATACGTTGTAGGTAGCGTTGCTGAATGGGAGGGATGGGGAATGGGGGGTCACATGGTTGAGAAGTGGAGCTCGTAAAGTGGAGCTCGTAAAGTGGAGCTCGTAAAGTGGAGCTCGTATAGTGGAGCTCGTAAAGTGGAGCTCGTAAAGTGGAGCTCGTATAGTGGAGCTTGTATAATGGAGCTCGTAAAGTGGAGCTCGTATAGTGGAGCTCGTATAGTGGAACTCGTATAGTGGAGCTCGTATAGTGGAGCTCGTATAGTGGAACTCGTATAGTGGAGCTCGTATAGTGGAGCTCGTATAGTGGAGCTCGTATAGTAGAGCTCGTATAGTGGAGCTCGTATAGTGGAGCTCGTATAGTGGAGCTCGTATAGTGGAGCTCGTATAGTGGAGCTCGTATAGTGGAGCTCGTATAGTGGAGCTCGTATAGTGGAGCTTGTATAATGGAGCTCGTAAAGTGGAGCTCGTATAGTGGAGCTCGTATAGTGGAACTCGTATAGTGGAGCTCGTATAGTGGAGCTCGTATAGTGGAGCTCGTATAGTGGAGCTCGTATAGTGGAGCTTGTATAATGGAGCTCGTAAAGTGGAGCTCGTATAGTGGAGCTCGTATAGTGGAGCTCGTATAGTGGAGCTCGTATAGTGGAGCTCGTATAGTGGAGCTCGTATAGTGGAGCTCGTATAGTGGAGCTCGTATAGTGGAGCTCGTATAGTAGAGCTCGTATAGTGGAGCTCATAAAGTGGATCTCATAAAGTGGAGCTGGTACAGTGGAGCTCGTATAGTGGAGCTCGTATAGTGGAGCTCGTATAGTGGAGCTCATAAAGTGGATCTCATAAAGTGGAGCTGGTACAGTGGAGCTGGTACAGTGGAGCTCGTAGGGGTTGGTAAGCAGGTCTTGTATGACCAGAGAGTTCGTAAGGCAAGGGAAGGGGGCTCATAAGAATATGAAAGATGCCTGGTAAGACTACGTAAGAGCGCTCGTAAGACATCAGGAATAGGGGTCTTGTATGGTTGAGAATTAAGTCACTCTCCTACATAGCAAGATTCCTAATCTTTAATGTTGGTATTTTCTGATCGTTTTTCCCATACACATTTTCGGCCTGTCTTCCTTTCTCACTTTACCTACGTCTCTTCCTATCCTTCCCTCTGTCTACCTATCTCTTCCTGTTTATCCTCGTCTCTCTTTATTCTCCTTTGTCCTTTCTATCTCTACTCTCTTCTTCTTATTCTTCTCGTCTCTCTTTTTTTCTATTTTCTGCCACACTTTACCCATGCGTTCCTCGGGGTTGTTGCTTCTGGCATTATGCTGCTTGTCTGTTATTATCAAACCTAATCACTTTCACCACTGTTTGTATAATTGCCTGTTCGCCTCACTGTTTATTCAACTAAGTCTCTGTTTACTCCAATCCCTGTTGGCCGTCACTGTTTATTTCACTCTTAGGTCGAAATCATCATATGTTATCTTCTTGTTTTCTATTGAGTTTCTTGTCTGTTGGTCTCACTGCTGTATTTACTGCCTTTCCTGTTTTTTTATCTTTGCTTATCTTGTTCCCCATTTGTTCGACAGTTAACTCTAGTAACTGTTGGTATATATATATATATATATATATATATATATATATATATATATATATATATATATATATATATATATATATATATATATATATATTTATTTATTTATTTGTGTGTGTGTGTTTCATAATCTACGTAATTCCTTTAAAATTAGAATTTAATGTTATTAACCTGAAACCAGAATAATTCAAGGATTAAGCCGAATTGCGTGGGTTCGGTTCCCTGTATATAATTTTGAAGTATGATTTAAATCGTGTATTCTGTGCCTTCCTATATACATTATTATACACAGAATATATTATGTCATTTTTAAATACATCATTTCACTTAAAGTGTATCATGTATTTTATCATGTGTATTATTTTAAATAAAATTATGTATATTGACAAATACATAATTCAAAATTGAATTAATTATGTATTTTGGCAAATACATTATTCTAAATTAAATTTATTCTGTATTTTGTCATACATATTGTTTTAAAATATATGTATTTGTATTACAGCATTGTCTTCTTCAATAGATTGTTACATTTAGTAAGTTGCTTTGTGTGGCTGACTAAAAAGTGGCTCTTGTATCTTACAAATAAATAAATAATCTTTGGGCCCCATATATCAATATTTTCATCACTATATAATTGCTATATTATATTCTAATATTGGAAATAATTACAAATATCTTCATTAGAACCTAAAAATTAATCTTAATTAAGTGATGATATTTTGTCAAATTCTTGCTGATGAAAAACCTGTTTTTGCACATGTATAAATTAAAGGAATGACTTGTATGTTGTGTATGTATTGTATATTGTATAATGTCTGGAGGGAAGGGAGGGTATCAGGTCGCTGAGGGACAAGAGTACCCCTCTTGTCCCTCTACAATACAATTTGTACTACAAAAGTACAAATTGTATGGTCTTACGATAGGAAGTGTGTATGTGATTAACCAAAAAAAAAAAAAACACGAATTAAGCCGAACCTGAGGTAAATTGTGTATGCTTCGCGGTCAAGTTGAATCAAGATTGATTTTGTTCATGTATTATACAACAAATACGTCTCCCGTGAGCGGTAGTGGATAAGGTTACAGAGGCACGTAATTGGCTCAGGAACTGTACCCCAAAGTTCAATTAGCTAAACAAGTAACAATCTTGAGAAGCTAGCTACACAATATATCAATAGTATTGATATGACAAGTGGTTCAAGAAGTGAACCCACAATAGTCTTGGGTCGGGAAACAATGTAAATTACAATGGCCAAAGTGTTATCAACGTTAGTAAATAAATACCAGTAACACTTATTCACCGAGACAGGAGTAGTGACTCTGTGACAAGTTGCAGTGCAACAACCTAGTAGATCATCAAATCTGCTGAAACGCTTACATTCTTACCATCAGCATCACACAATACACACGCTGCTTTCCTCTTGGACTCAATTCTGAACGTCTTCTATACAAATTAATTTTGTTGATAATTGCAATTCCCTATATTTCAACTGATCGGCTACTTTCAGTACTCCTTCGTCTAATTCGGGTTTCCCGCACTACGTTTTCTTCTTTCTCTACAGGTCTACTTTCTTTCCTTAGTTTTGGCCACAATTAATTTTGGAAGTCTTGTTTTACCTAATACGTTTTCTTGTGCAGCTGTTGCAGGCATGTGAGATGACGTTGGTTTTGAGGCATGCTTGAGATGCTGAGGAAGCTGTCTGGTTAAGGTTCGGAGGTTGCTTTTAAGTCTTAAACAGGGTCGTTTGTGAGGAGATAACTCTGGGCGTGTCTGAAGATAGCTGTGACCTGTTCGCTGCTGTGGATCAGAAAATGTGGGAGATGGTGTCTTAACCTTTAACCCACCTACATCTAAATCAATATGACATTAGCCACAGCAATAGGTAATAAGGATATGACCGGTAACTTCCAGAGGATAAAGATCAAACAGTTGTGGAAAATAAGACGCTCAAAAATATTACAAATTCATCTATCCAGCAAACCTTTTATCCTTTCCGATAATCTCTTCTCTCTTCTTCTTCTGCCCTAGTTACTCTCCTCTCCCTTCCTCTTCACTCTTTCTCTCCCTCCTTACTCATTCTCCTTCTCTCCATCCTCACTCACCCTCCTCCCATCCATTCTTACTCCCCCTTCCTTCCATCTTCACTTTCCTTCCCTGCCTCCCTAGCCTCTTGGTATGAGATCTTCCGCCACCTTCTCCATCTCCTCATACTAAGACCAACTTCCTGACCAACACAGATAAGCTCTGGGTCTCGTATTTCACTCATTGTATTGAAATTTACCTACTTACCTACGGAGAGAGAATTGTTTAGAATATATATATATATATATATATATATATATATATATATATATATATATATATATATATATATATATATATATATATATATATATATTGATCTCTATCAAATCTCTATCTCTATTGATCAAATATATTGATCTCTATCCTGTGTGTGTGTGTGTGTGTGTGTGTGTGTGTTTGTGTGTGTGTGTGTGTGTGAGTGTGTGTGTGTGTGTGTGTGTGTGTGTGTGTGTGTGTGTGTGTGAATAATTATTATTACTTTAATTTTCCTTATCACAATTCTTCTTCAGAAAATCAGTAGATGCTATAAAAAGGATTCGAACTCTAGGTACTCCCAAACAAACTCCTTACTGATTTTATCACTGATACACGTTAATGTGTTTTATTTATGCATAATTTTCTTTATTATTAACTTTAATTATTTTATTTTCTTGATATAATTATTATTAATTATTATTATTACTTAAGCAACCCCATGAAACCAGAAACATAAACGAGGGGGATGGGGGGGAGGGAGAGCAAGAACTGCCACCCAAAATTAAATTTTTCTACCTGGTTACCTTTCAACTGATTTTTTTTTTGTCCGGCTTAATTAGGTGTTTATTTATAAAGGTCAAGCACCGTCCGCACAGGTCAGTGAGGAGAGGATGGGGAGAATATGAGAGAGAGAGGAGGGAGGAGAGAGAGAGAGAGAGAGAGAGAGAGAGAGAGAGAGAGAGAGAGAGAGAGAGAGAGAGAGAGAGAGAGAGAGAGAGAGAGAGAGAGAGAGAGAGAGAGGACATACGATGCGATATCTAGATAGTGGCGACGCTGCCTCTGGAGGGGGGGCCCCTGTGCCCATCACCTCATCTGGGCCCCCCCCCCCTCTCACTGTCCGACGTACGCCGCTTCCAGGTAGGTAAGAGGCCGACAATGTCCGACATCTCCTCTGGGGGTGGGGGGGGGGGGAGGAGGAGGGAGTATGAATGTCCGACGTCGCCTTCAGGGGCCCTCAATGTCTGAGGCATCATCCGGAGGGGTCCTACATCCGGAGCCCCCTATCCCTTTCCCCTCCACTAGGGAAGGGAGAGGCGAGAACCAATCGCATCCCCTCCCTTCTGTGGAAAATATATATATATATATATATATATATATATATATATATATATATATATATATATATATATATATATATATATATATATATACACACGCATTTAGTATATTTTGAGTCCTATTTGTGTATGTTATGTTATACTCGAGAGACGAGACCGTAAGTCCTGTGTTTGTATAGGTAAACATATTTGCTGGTGTGTTTACATTGCGGAATTCCGTCGCTACTGATATACTTCTGCTACTGTCGCTACTTCTGCTACTGTCGCTACTTTTGCTACTGTCGCTACTTCTGCTACTGTCGCTACTTCTGCTACTGCCGCTACTTCTGCTACTGTCGCTACTTCTGCTACTGCCGCTACTTCTGCTACTGTCGCTACTTCTGCTACTGTCGCTACTTCTGCTACTGTCGCTACTTCCGCTTCAACTTATAATGCTCCTGATAATGATAATCGCAGCTATTACTACGATCACTATTAACAATAGTACTATTAACACTGCTGCTATTACTAGTAATACTGCTATGTTTACAGATATTTCCATCACTAGTAATGTTACTACAAGTACAGAGACTCCTGTCACTGCTAGTAAGCTAGTTAGCTTCACCTACTATTATAAGTGCTGATGCTGACATCACTTGAATTAATAGTACTCCCACTACTACTACTACCACCACAATCACCACCACCACCACTAACAACACTACCAAACACCTGCAATAAACAAACAAACAAACTGTAGCTACCAAACAAACGCTGCAATAAAATAGTTTGGCAAAAAAATCTAATACTTGCAGCAAATAATAATAATAATAATAATAATAATATTAATAATATTATTTTTATTATTAAATAGAAAATCTTTAATTGTATTCACTGCTTTAGAGTGTAATGGTAATGGTGGTCCAGAGTCAGTAATAAACATGAATGCTTCGTGTTCAAAAATTCATTATATTTGCATATGCACCAGACAGCATATTCACATAATAAATTATATGTGTTAATTTAATCTCTGCATTAAAAATCAGGTGAGCATTTCCGCTAAAATTCAATTACGTGTGCGAAAAAATCTAACCCACACACATACTCATTTTGCCTTATACAAACACGCAGTTTACTCAGAAAATATGATAAATACGGGTACAGTGAGTGTTTGTATTAAACAAATAATAGTGTGAATGCCAAGGATTAGGAGCTAACGCCCAACCCTGAAACACAAATCGATGTAATACATTCATTCTCAGGAGAACTTCCTGAACTAAGAGAAGAAAAGTCTAACCAGGCACCATTGGAGAAGTTTGAGATTACCAGTTGGGAGGTAAGGAAGCATTAGCTTGAACTGAATTTGGCAAAGGCTGTTGGACCAGACGGAATCTCACCATGGATACTAAAAGAGGAAGCAACAGCACTATGCCTACCACTCTCAACGGTGTATAAAAAGTTACTGGTAACAGGAGAACTACCAACAATTTGGAAGACAGCTAGTGTAGTCCCGACCAACAAGAAGACTGACAGGAGGCACTTAGGACCAGTGTCCTTAACTGGCATACCTTGCAAGGTGACGGAGAAGATTGTGAGAAAAAACTAGTAAACATCTGGAGAGACAGTACTTTGAAAACACATAACCATCATGGGCTTTTGGATGGTCAATCTTGCCTCACAGGTTTACTAGAATTCTATGACCAGGCAACAAAAATTAGACAAGAAAGAGAAGGGTAGGCAGACTGAATATTTTTGGATTGCCCGAAAGCCGTTGACACAGTACCCCGTAAGAGACTAGTACATAAGATGGGGATGCAGGGAGGAATAACAGGGAAGGTACTCCAGGGGATATGGGAGTACCTAAGCAACAGAAGACAGCGAGTCACTGTGAGGGGTGAGGTCTCAGAGTAGCGAGATGTCACTAGTGGAGTCCCAAAGGATTCTACCTTGGACTTAACCTGTTTCTGATATATGTATACGATCTTCCAGAGGGAATAGGCGTGTTCCTCTCAATGTTTGCTGATGATGCAAACATTATTAGGAGGATTAATGATAGCAAGAAACCTGGACAAACTTAAGGAATGGTCCAATAAACAGCGACTAGAGTTAAATCCAAGAAAATGTAAAGTAATGACTCTAGGTGAAGGGAGCATGGGACCAGGTACAAGGTACCAAATGGGAGACGAAATCCTCCATGAAAAAAAGAGAGAAAGTTCTAGCTGATATCACACCGAACTGTCTCCCGAAACCCCCGTAAAAAAGAATATCATCAGCGGCGTATACGAGGCTGGCTAACACCAGAATTGCCTTCAGAAACAAGTGTAAGGAATCATCTAGAACCTTGTATACCACATATATCAGACCAATCCTGGAGTATGCAGCTCCAGCTTAGAGTCCAAACCTAGTCAAGCATAAATTATACAATATCATGTCTAACCTCACGCCCAAATTTCAGAGCCACGAGAAATATATAATACACCAAGGCTCATTCTAATTCCATTTTCAGTTGAGGGGAAAATGGTGGTGACGGAGAAGGGGTGAGGGGGGAGGGGGGGAGAGGGGGGTTTACTCAACCATTACTCTCAGTGAGGGAAGGAAACTCTATTCAGAGGACGAACAGAGCTGCATTGTATGTGTGTCCCTGAAAAAAAACTCTCCAGCCACGCATTTATGGTAAAAAAAAAATAATGAAACCCGAGTTTAGAAGGATATGTTTTGGGTTGGTAGTGCCTGTATGTATACATGAATGTATATATGCACGTTTATATGTATATATGTATGCTTACGGTCAGATATTATCATTAACATTTGAAGTGTCCTATATCTCACTACAAGCCACGAAATTATTATTATAAGTCTTCTATTGATTTAGTAAATCTAAAATCGTCAGGACAGACTTAAATCATCATTACTAACTAGCACTACATATATTTACCTGTTTGAGATGTTCTTACTGTGGAGAACGTTTAGCTTTTTAAGGAAGTTTCTCAGTAACATCAAACATGATTCGCTACTTCTGTTTCCTAATATTTCTCATTGGCTAAGTTAATTAAACTTACGCTCCTCCTGGTGTTGATAATTTTTAATCACACTTACCCAGGCTGTGGTCTGAGGACGGATATAAGTGACGTTCGCTAAATGGAATCTAAAACGTTACCGAACCTAACCCAGTCGAGTTTCACACAGAAATCACAATTCGTGATTCATCAAATGAACAACCTTTTGACCATGTCGTAGCTCAGTCGATTAAGGCAGCGTCTGGGATGCTCTCGGACGCAGGTTCGAATCCTCGTCACGGCCCTTGTGGATTTGTCTACTCAAGTTTAACACAGTCTAACCTAAAGGAATTCATCCTAATCTAAAGATACATACGTTTTGTGACAGAAAACGAGCCTCTTTTCGAACCGTTTTGTGTACGATTTGACAATATCTCTTGTGACACTTTCGCCTGCCTGGGTAGGGGACATGGGGTAGATTCACGAAGCAGTTACGTAAGTACTTACGAACGTGTACATCTTTCCTCAATCTTTGACGGCTTTTGTTACATTTATTAAACAGTTTACAAGCATGAAAACTTCACAATCAACTGTTGTTATTGTTATAAACAGTCTCCTGGTGCTTCGGAGCTCATTAACTGTTTAATAATTGTAAACAAAGCCGCCAAAGATTGAGAATAGATGTACAGGTTCGTCAGCCCGTCCTCCAAACAAAGATCCAAAAGTGATTCCATGCACCCACCAAACCCCCTGTTTATGAATGAAAAGCGGTTTACACACGACTCACAACTGCTGACGTTCGAACATATCCGGAACAAGTGCTTCACTGACGAATTTTGTTCGAATCGCAACGCTATAAATGCTTCACCCACGTACTACAAATACAAATAATCGCCAACAGAACCTAAACACCTGACCTAACCTATCCTATGCCAATATATACACAATATGCCAATATATTATAACATTAACTTATACTTGAGAAAATTCCCGTTTTGAATGAACAGCATGTTAAAATTTATGAATGCGTCTGTGGGGTTGACCGCTGAATGTAATGGACTTGAGTCGAGGACGGGTTGGGTTCGTAAGTGCTTGGGTAACTGCTTCGTAAATCTGGGCCCTTGGTTTGGGACGGGATGATTACCACATCGCTTTGTCGTGGATCACTTTTATTGGAGGGGAAGGTAGAAGAAGGGAGAGATAAGGGAGAGTGAAGGAGAAATGGAAATACGGAATCTATAGAAACTGTGAAAAGATACGGGGAAGGTTGATCAGTCCAGCAACCAGAAGGCCTGGTCGACGACCGGGCCGCGGGGACACTAAGCCCCGGAAGCACCTCAAGGTAACCTCAAGGTAAGGTAAGGGAAAGGAATGTATAATGGGCCCCTCATTTACACTTTTCATCGTATTAGTGTCACCTAGCATGTATCCCCACATGTAGACCTGTATACATGCGTGCATTCAATGCCTTTAGAGCGATACGCGTGTATGAGGGAGCGTCTGAATGCTCAGCGTAATCACTGTATTGACTCAGCGAGTTTTAATTACGTGAATTATGAGTGGTGATTTACAGAGATAATGAGTAGACGGGTTAGTTGTGGAGTACTCATTACTGTGCCTAACATGTATGTTAATGAGATAGTTATCCAGTCAGTTTGAAAAATACATTAGATTTTTAGCAAAAATTAAGGAGAGAGAGAGAGAAAGAGAGAAAGAGAGAGAGAGAGAGAGAGAGAGAGAGAGAGAGAGAGAGAGAGAGAGAGAGAGAGAGAGAGAGAGAGAGAGAGAGAGAGAGAGAGAGAGAGAGAGAGAGAGAAAGAGAGAGAAAGAGAGAGAAAGAGAGAGAAAGAGAGAGAGAGAGAGAGAGAGAGAGAGAGAGAGAGAGAGAGAGAGAGAGAGAGAGAGAGAGAGAGAGAGAGAGAGAGAGAGAGAGACAGAGAGAGTAGGAGCTATTTCCCCCTCCCCGCCCCCACATAGCACCTCTTCTCTACCCTCCACAAGCATATAGTTGCTCTCCTCCTCTCAGTAAATTCTTGCTGCCCCTTTGCTTCCCCTCAGAACTCACCTGTACCACCGCCCCTTTCCCCCTTTAGTACATACATGCTCCTCCTTCAGCACCCCCTCTCTGCCCCCTCACCATTTCCGGCCCTGATTTAAGCCACTTCCACCTGGGAGGGGCCATTATGGTACATCTTCCAGGAATAACTCATTCACGGTTTATCCTCTATTGCAAATCACCTTTGGCCCTGGGCTGGCCTGAACACACATACACGCGCGCGCACGCACGCACATCGTAGTGTACTCACCTATTTGTGCTCGTGGGGGCTGAGTTCTGGCTCTTTGGTCCCACCTCTCTACTGTCAATCAAATCGTGTACAGATTCCTGAGCCTATTGGGCTCTATCATATCTACATTTGAATATGTGTATGGAGTCAGCCTCCACCATATCAGTGCCTAATGCATTCCATTTGTCAACCACTCTGACGCTAAAAATGTTTTTTTCTAATATATCTGTGGCTCATTTGGGCACTCAGTTTTCACCTGTGTCCCCTAATGCGTGTGCCCCTTGTGTTAAATAGCCTGTCTTTATCTACCCTATCAATTCCTGGGAGAATCTTGTATGTGGTAATCATGTCCCCCCCTAACTCTTCTGTCTTCCAGCGAAGTGAGGTTTAATTCCTGTGTGTGTGTGTGTGTGTGTGTGTGTGTGTGTGTGTGTGTAGGAGGGGGGGGGCAAGTTAGTAGTTGGTAACAGTTGATAGATTGACAGTTGAGAGGCGGGCCGAAACAGTGACGCTCATCCTCCGCAAGCACAACTAGGTAAATACATACTAGGTGTAGCAAGGTTAGCATAGCAAAGAAGTAGCAAGGTAGCAAGGATACCCAGGCTCCGCCCGGGTATCCTTGCTACCTTTTCCTCTCTGCTCCCCTCTTCCCACCCCCCACCCCTTGTCTACCTTCCCCCCCCCCCCAAACATTTCTCCTCGCCCCCTATTTTTCACATCTCCTCCTTCCCTATCCCACCCCATCCATTTTTCTCCCCTTCTCCTATCTCAAAGATGTAATGCTGTACACCGAATGAGTGATTTTTTTTTTATGCGAGATTAATGGACGAAAACTCTACGGAAAACACATCCACTGATTCCATTCTGGTCGCAATGAATGCAGATATTTCTAAACAAAATGTAACACTGAAGCCGACACCGACTGACCTATAAGACATCCATATCTCCCATAATTCATTTTGGAAAGTTGGGAAAGACTAACCCCAAGCATCTTTATATATGTTTTACAGCCCTGGGCACTAGGAGGCTCGAACACCCCGACCTCCAGCATGTGAGACGAGCGCTCTACCAACTGAGTTACGAGGTAGCCACAATAGGGAAGGATTTGAAGAGGCATCAAACTGCAGCAAAACTGAAACTTTATACCTTCTCCGGGCTGCCACTTGAGCACAGATGAATTAGGTGCTCAACGCCAGTCTTATTAACCGAATGAAATTTTATTATTCACAGTATTGTGGATGACAGCTTATATATATATGATTCAGGCATGTGTCACCTCATCCTTCTGTGCTCAAGTAGCACCCCGGAGTAGGCATAACAGTTTCAGTTTCGCTCCAGTTTGGTGCTTAGTTCCTGAATGTCAACAATTTTCTTACATAGTAAAATTCCAACCATACCGCCCTCTTCCTGTTCTATGGCTGCCTGTGTCTTTGAATGATGACTATGGCTTCCAGCGCAGCTGTTGGTATGACTGACTCGCCTCCTAGCCAGTGCCGGTGGCTGAGCGGACAGAACACTGGACGTGTGATCCTGTGGTCCCGGATTCGATCCTGGGCGCCAGCGAGAAACGATGGGCAAAGTTTCTTTCACCTGTTACCTAGCAGTAAATCGGTACTTGGCAGTTAGTCAGCTGTCACGAGCTGCTTCCTGGGGGGTGGAGGCCTGGTCAAAGACCGGGCCGCGGGGACACTAAAGCCCCGAAATCATCTCAAGATAAAGATAATCCTTGTGGTGAGAAGGAAGGTTACCGACGTCTACGTAATCTCTGTCCTCTCTACCCTTTAATTAACCTCTGCTCTCTCTCACTTATATTTATTCTATTGATACTTTCCAAGTTTAGCGGAATCGTCCACGAATATGGAAGTAGTGCAAACGTCCTCGGGTAGCGGAGTTGTCCCCAAGTAGCGGGAATCGACACAAAGTAACTGGAATCGTCACAGAGTAGCTGGAATCGTCACAGAGTAGCGGGAATCGTCACAGAGTAGCGGGAATCGTCACAAAGTAGCGGGAATCGTCACAGAGTAGCGGGAATCGTCACAGAGTAGCTGGAATCGACACAAAGTAGCTGGAATCGACACAAAGTAGCTGGAATCGTCACAGAGTAGTTGGAATCGTCACAGAGTAGCGGGAATCGTCACAGAGTAGCGGGAATCGTCACAAAGTAGCGGGAATCGTCACAGAGTAGCGGGAATCGTCACAGAGTAGCGGGAATCGACACAAAGTAGCTGGAATCGACACAAAGTAGCTGGAATCGTCACAGAGTAGCGGGAATCGACAGAAAGTAGCAGGAATCGACACAAAGTAGCGGGAATCGTCACAGAGTAGCGGGAATCGACACAAAGTAGCTGGAATCGACAGAAAGTAGTGGGAATCGACACAAAGTAGTGGGAATCGACACAAAGTAGCGGGAATCGACAGAAAGTAGCAGAAATCGACACAAAGTAGCTGGAATCGACACAAAGTAGCGGGAATCGTCACAAAGTAGCGGGAATCGTCACAGAGTAGCGGGAATCGACACAAAGTAGCTGGAATCGACAGAAAGTAGTGGGAATCGACACAAAGTAACGGGAATCGACACAAAGTAGCAGGAATCGACACAAAGTAGCTGGAATCGACACAAAGTAGCGGGAATCGACACACAGTAGCGGGAATCGACACAAAGTAGCGGGAATCGACACAAAGTAGCTGGAATCGACACAAAGTAGCTGGAATCGACACAAAGTAGTGGGAATCGACACCAAGTAGTGGGAATCGACACAGAGTAGCTGGAATCGACACAGAGTAGCGGGAATCGACACAAAGTAGCTGGAATCGACACAAAGTAGCGGGAATCGACAGAAAGTAGCGGGAATCGACAGAAAGTAGCGGGAATCGACAGAAAGTAGCTGGAATCGACACAAAGTAGCGAGAATCGACACAAAGTAGCGAGAATCGACACAAAGTAGCTGGAATCGACACAAAGTAGCTGGAATCGACACAAAGTAGCAGGAATCGACACAAAGTAGCGGGAATCGACACAAAGTAGCGAGAATCGATACAAAGTAGCTGGAATCGACACAAAGTAGCTGGAATCGACACAAAGTAGCGAGAATCGATACAAAGTAGCTGGAATCGACACAAAGTAGCTGGAATCGACACAAAGTAGCTGGAATCGACACAAAGTAGCTGGAATCGACACAAAGTAGCGGGAATCGACACAAAGTAGCGGGAATCGACACAAAGTAGCGGGAATCGACACAAAGTAGCAGGAATCGACACAAAGTAGCGGGAATCGACACAATGTAGCGAGAATCGACACAAAGTAGCGATAATCGACACAAAGTAGCTGGGATCGACACAAAGTAGCAGGAATCGACACAAAGTAGCGGGAATCGACACAAAGTAGCAGGAATCGTCACAAAGTAGCGGGAATCGTCACAGAGTAGCGGGAATCGTCACAGAGTAGCTGGAATCGACACAAAGTAGCTGGAATCGACACAAAGTAGCTGGAATCGTCACAGAGTAGTTGGAATCGTCACAGAGTAGCGGGAATCGTCACAGAGTAGCGGGAATCGTCACAAAGTAGCGGGAATCGTCACAGAGTAGCGGGAATCGTCACAGAGTAGCGGGAATCGACACAAAGTAGCTGGAATCGACACAAAGTAGCTGGAATCGTCACAGAGTAGCGGGAATCGACAGAAAGTAGCAGGAATCGACACAAAGTAGCGGGAATCGTCACAGAGTAGCGGGAATCGACACAAAGTAGCTGGAATCGACAGAAAGTAGTGGGAATCGACACAAAGTAGTGGGAATCGACACAAAGTAGCGGGAATCGACAGAAAGTAGCAGAAATCGACACAAAGTAGCTGGAATCGACACAAAGTAGCGGGAATCGTCACAAAGTAGCGGGAATCGTCACAGAGTAGCGGGAATCGACACAAAGTAGCTGGAATCGACAGAAAGTAGTGGGAATCGACACAAAGTAACGGGAATCGACACAAAGTAGCAGGAATCGACACAAAGTAGCTGGAATCGACACAAAGTAGCGGGAATCGACACACAGTAGCGGGAATCGACACAAAGTAGCGGGAATCGACACAAAGTAGCTGGAATCGACACAAAGTAGCTGGAATCGACACAAAGTAGTGGGAATCGACACCAAGTAGTGGGAATCGACACAGAGTAGCTGGAATCGACACAGAGTAGCGGGAATCGACACAAAGTAGCTGGAATCGACACAAAGTAGCGGGAATCGACAGAAAGTAGCGGGAATCGACAGAAAGTAGCGGGAATCGACAGAAAGTAGCTGGAATCGACACAAAGTAGCGAGAATCGACACAAAGTAGCGAGAATCGACACAAAGTAGCTGGAATCGACACAAAGTAGCTGGAATCGACACAAAGTAGCAGGAATCGACACAAAGTAGCGGGAATCGACACAAAGTAGCGAGAATCGATACAAAGTAGCTGGAATCGACACAAAGTAGCTGGAATCGACACAAAGTAGCGAGAATCGATACAAAGTAGCTGGAATCGACACAAAGTAGCTGGAATCGACACAAAGTAGCTGGAATCGACACAAAGTAGCTGGAATCGACACAAAGTAGCGGGAATCGACACAAAGTAGCGGGAATCGACACAAAGTAGCGGGAATCGACACAAAGTAGCAGGAATCGACACAAAGTAGCGGGAATCGACACAATGTAGCGAGAATCGACACAAAGTAGCGATAATCGACACAAAGTAGCTGGGATCGACACAAAGTAGCACGAATCGACACAAAGTAGCGGGAATCGACACAAAGTAGCAGGAATCGACACAAAGTAGCGGGAATCGACACAAAGTAGCGGGAATCGACACAAAGTAGCTGGGATCGACACAAAGTAGCAGGAATCGACACAAAGTAGCGGGAATCGACACAAAGTAGCGATAATCGACACAAAGTAGCTGGGATCGACACAAAGTAGCAGGAATCGACACAAAGTAGCGGGAATCGACACAAAGTAGCAGGAATCGACACAAAGTAGCTGGAATCGACACAAAGTAGCGGGAATCGACACAAAGTAGCGGGAATCGACACAAAGTAGCGGGAATCGACACAAAGTAGCAGGAATCGACACAAAGTAGCGGGAATCGACACAATGTAGCGAGAATCGACACAAAGTAGCGATAATCGACACAAAGTAGCAGGAATCGACACAAAGTAGCGGGAATCGACACAAAGTAGCAGGAATCGACACAAAGTAGCAGGAATCGACAGAAAGTAGCAGGAATCGACACAAAGTAGCGGGAATCGACACAAAGTAGCCGAATCACCTAAACCCTTCCAATTTTCCCCCTGGAATTCCCTAAACTTACTTCCATAACTTAATTTCTGAAATACATGTCAACGTGTAAAAAAAAAATTAAAAAGTCGTCCCTTTGAAGTCCACCTTTTTAGTACTCGCAATGTGGAATATATTTGTCCTGTGTATATTCAGGTTCTCTCGGCAACATTTTAATTGTGCAGTTGATACGTTGATTTTTTTGTATATGCAATCAGAAAGGATCAGAAAGTTTTACATACAAAAGGTGTCCATAAGAATGGAATACTTTTGTGTGATTCCCCCCCTAGAATGAGGTGCCTTATTCTGAAGCTAAGGGGGGAGGGAGGGGGTGAGGGGGAAGGGGGGGGGAGTGCCAGACTTGAGGGGTGGCACTCCTGACTACCAATGCGGTGCAAGCCCTGAGTAATAATGCCACGATTGCAGAACTAGCTTGAAGTAGCCTTGTACTATCTTAATGCCAAGAACTCGCTTGAAGTAGCCCTGTACTATCTTAATGCCAAGAACTCGCTTGAAGTAGCCCTGTACTATCTTAATGCCAAGAACTCGCTTGAAGTAGCCCTGTACTATCTTAATGCCAAGAACTTGTCTGAAGTAACCTTGCACCATCTATACTAATTGTTCCCATCTCGCGAGAAGACAAAGCTACAGGTTCCTGCACCACGTTGAGAGGCCTTCTTTCAGAATGTGTTAGATAACCCTGAAACCTCTTCTCATTTTCCCTCGAGTTAGGTGGCATTGTAGCAGCATTTCAGTGCCCCTTATGAGAGGTAACGTAACGGCTTTCCTCTCATTTCTCCAGGCATGAGATGACTGTCACCCAGCCTCCCCTGTCCCGAGGTGACAGCCCCTCCCTCCCTCCCTACCCCCCCTCTCATCAGCGGATACTGTCACCCACGCCGACAGTGAGTCAAGCCTCCACCAGCCCCAGATAATGTACCCGAGCAAACTTATACATTATTTTTAAGAATATTTTAGAATACATGAATACTGTCATACCCAAAATTTCAGGTTTTAAATATTTTTTTCCCCCATGATGAAAACAGGCGAACAAAACCCCATGTATATATATTTACAAATTTCAATAGCCTGAGACATTTCTTTAGAGATGTGACTGAAATACGTCCAAATGTTGAAGACAGTTTCGAAGTTGAAATTGTCCCCACAGACGGTGACTTAGCTGCCTAGTGCTTCTGTGTCTGCGTGTGTCTGTATCTGTGTCTGTAGAATCGAGCAACCAGCTCTTGGACCCCGCCTGTCTAACCAATCTATTTTTCCTTAATTATATCTACTACATATATTTCTCTCTAACACACGCACACACACACATCTCTAGGAAACAGCCTGTAGCAGCTGTCTAACTCCCAGGTACCTATTTCCTGCTAAGTGAACTGATGCATCAGGATGAAAGAAACTCTGCCCATTGGTTTCCACCTGCGCCGGGAATCGAACCCGGGCTTAGGGTACAAGACTACGACCCCGAAACACTGTGTACTCAGCCGCGAGGCCTCCTGTGTGTGTGTGTGTGTGTGTGTGTGTGTGTGTGTGTGTGTGTGTGTGTGTGTGTGTGTGTGTGTGTGTGTGTGTGTGTGTGTGTGTGTGTGTACTCACCTAGTTGTACTCACCTAGTTGTGTTTGCGGGGGTTGAGCTCTGGCTCTTTGGTCCCGCCTCTCAACCGTCAATCAACAGGTGTACAGATTCCTGAGCCTATCGGGCTCTGTCATATCTACACTTGAAACTGTGTATGGAGTGAGCCTCCACCACATCACCCCCTAATGCATTCCATTTGTCAACCACTCTGACACTAAAAAAGTTCCTTCTAATATCTCTGTGGCTCATTTGGGCACTCAGTTTCCACCTGTGTCCCCTTGTGCGTGTTCCCCTTGTGTTAAATAGACTGTCTTTATCTACCCTATCAATTCCCTTCAGAATCTTGAATGTGGTGATCATGTTCCCCCTAACTCTTCTGTCTTCCAGCGAAGTGAGGTTTAATTCCCGTAGTCTCTCCTCGTAGCTCATACCTCTCAGCTCGGGTACTAGTCTGGTGGCAAACCTTTGAACCTTTTCCAGTTTAGTCTTATCCTTGACTAGATATGGACTCCATGCTGGGGCTGCATACTCCAGGATTGGCCTGACATATGTGGTATACAAAGTTCTGAATGATTCTTTACACAAGTTTCTGAATGCCGTTCGTATGTTGGCCAGCCTGGCATATGCCGCTGATGTTATCCGCTTGATATGTGCTGCAGGAGACAGGTCTGGCGTGATATCAACCCCCAAGTCTTTTTCCTTCTCTGACTCCTGAAGAATTTCCTCTCCCAGATGATACCTTGTATCTGGCCTCCTGCTCCCTACACCTATCTTCATTACATTACATTTGGTTGGGTTAAACTCTAACAACCATTTGTTCGACCATTCCTTCAGCTTGTCTAGGTCTTCTTGAAGCCTCAAACAGTCCTCTTCTGTTTTAATCCTTCTCATAATTTTAGCATCGTCCGCAAACATTGAGAGAAATGAATCGATACCCTCCGGGAGATCATTTACATATATCAGAAACAAGATAGGACCGAGTACAGAGCCCTGTGGGACTCCACTGGTGACTTCACGCCAATCGGAGGTCTCACCCCTCACCGTAACTCTCTGCTTCCTATTGCTTAGATACTCCCTTATCCACTGGAGCACCTTACCAGCTACACCTGCCTGTCTCTCCAGCTTATGTACCAGCCTCTTATGCGGTACTGTGTCAAAGGCTTTCCGACAATCCAAGAAAATGCAGTCCGCCCAGCCCTCTCTTTCTTGCTTAATCTGTGTCACCTGATCGTAGAATTCTATCAAGCCTGTAAGGCAAGATTTACCCTCCCTGAATCCATGTTGGCGATTTGTCACGAAGTCCCTTCTCTCCAGATGTGTTACCAGGTTTTTTCTCACGATCTTCTCCATCACCTTGCATGGTATACAAGTCAAGGACACTGGCCTGTGTGTGTGTGTGTGTGTGTGTGTGTGTGTGTACTCACCTATTTGTACTCACCTATTTGTGCTTGCGGGGGTTGAGCTTTGGCTCTTTGGTCCCGCCTCTGAACTGCCAATCAACTGGTGTACAGATTCCTGAGCCTACTGGGCTCTATCATATCTACATTTACATGTGTGTGTGTGTGTGTGTGTGTGTGTGTGTGTGTGTGTGTGTGTGTGTGTGTGTGTGTGTGTGTGTGTGTGTGTGTGTTCTACCTTTAAGGAACACCACCAGAACACACAAACAGCCAAACATTACCAATACCGGTGACAACTTACCGGTAAACCCAAGTGCAGCAAAAAAAATTTGCAACCCTGAATAGCACTTCCTTACCAGCGAGAAATATCACTGAATTTCAACCTTCCTGACAAGCGTCCAGGTCGGCCAAATTTATGCCAGTAATATTCCGCCCGAGAGACGAAACGTGTCAAACATTTTGAAGGAACAGGTGATAAACGAGTTCTAATTTTCCGAAATAAATGGCTGCTCTCTAGTTGTTCCAATGGATTAACCCGCCCACACCCGCCTAAACCGTCCAAAAAAGTGACGTATTAGTCCAAATCAAACCATCGTCATACTGATATTTTCGACGCCTCGGGCGCATTGTAGGTTATCTTGAGGTTATCTTGAGATGATTTCGGGGCTTTAGTGTCCCCGCGGCCCGGTCCTCGACCAGGCCTCCACCCCCAGGAAGCAGCCCGTGACAGCTGACTAACACCCAGGTACCTATTTACTGCTAGGTAACAGGGGCATAGGGTGAAAGAAACTCTGCCCATTGTTTCTCGCCGGCGCCTGGGATCGAACCCAGGACCACAGGATCACAAGTCCAGCGTGCTGTCCGCTCGGCCGACCGGCTCCCCTTCAAGGTTAGTATAGGGTTCGCGTTCTTCTGATTTGGCAAAATAGTTGTTTTTTACGGTTTGACAAATTGAGAAAACGGACCGAATACGAAGGAAAGCTAAATAAAAATTGTCTTTTCTATGCAATTTATTGCAGGTGAGTTTTGGGGGTCCTCTTGCATTATGAGGTCACGAGAGGTCAAAGGGTCATGAGTTATTGATTCTTTTACAGCGAGCCTCGTGAGTTTATGAGACTTTGGAATGATAAGTTGAAACGTTTAAGAGATTATGAGAACACAGCGTTATGATAACACAGAGTCTCGAGGTAACGGAGCCATGTGGTAACGGAGTCATTAAGTAACGGACTTATAAGATAACAGAGTTTGAGTTAACGGGGTCACGAGTTAACGGGGGTCACGATATTTCACGTAAATTAGAATGTGGGTTAATGAGACCACAGTTTAAGTCAGGACGCCTTCAAGGCAATCTACACAACATATGTTAGACTAATACTGAAATATGCAGCGCCTATGATATCGTGTAGTCAAGATATCGTGTAGTCAAGATATCATGTAGTCAAGATATCATGTAGTTAAGATATCGTGTAGTCAACATATCATATTATCTTACGGTACAGTCAAGATATCATGTTTTGTTCAGATAAAACCCAAAATTTCATTACAGAACTTATAGTCTTTGATTTTAAAACAGGTATTGACTTAAGACTCTAAGCCCTAGAGATATCTTCACTTCAGGACCCAACCTCTTGGACTGGTTGGTAGAGCGACGCCCTCACTTCTTCCTAGGGTCGACGTTCGATCCCCGATGGTGCAAGTAGTTGGGCACCGTTCCTACAACTCCTCATCATCTTGTAAGGTACTGCAGTCCTCCTCAGTTCTAATGCGCCTCATTAGCTTAGCATTGTCAGCAAACATTGATAAGAAGGAACTTAATTACTCTGTATGATCGTTACGTATATCAAAACTTGATGGATCGTAGTACCGATCCTTGAGGCACTCCACTCATCACCTCTCTCCATTCTGATAGCTCTCCTCTTACTATGACTCTCTGGCTTCTTCCTGATAGGTATTCCTCCTGATACACCAGCCTGTCTTTACTAGTTTGCATCGGAGTCATCTTTGAGGAACAGCAATAAAGACTTTCTGGCAATCCAGGAAAACGCAGCCTGCCCAGCCCTCTAAGACCGTGTGTGTACTAATAGGTTCTGACCTACATGTTTATGGGAAGTGACTTGGAGCTGCTATAGGCCAGTACAGATACACACCCCCTCGCTACCTATTGATCTCGCCATCTCTCGCTTTCAATTACTTTCACTGTTATCTCCGCTATCACTCCAGCTGTCACTCTTGCTCTCGCCTTCACTCTCTGGCTCCCTCAGCCTAAATCGTCACTCTTTCTTCACCTAATCCTCTCTCATCTTCCGCTCTCTCTCTCTCTCTCTCTCTCTCTCTCTCTCTCTCTCTCTCTCTCTCTCTCTCTCTCTCTCTTTCTCTCTCTCTCTCTCCCTCTCTGGTGGAGCAGGCAGTGGGTCCTTAGATTGGATTACTGAACCTCCACGCCCTTGTCTCTTCTCTCCCTCCCTTTATCCCTTGTATATCTCTCTCCATTTCTCTTCCTCCTCCTCCCTCTCCCTTGAACCTTACTCCCCCCCCCGTTCCATTTACCACACTTCATGCACCATTCCATCCCGCGCGAGGTGGTCCTGTACACTAGCTATCAACCAGAATGCAAAATTCTTAAACCATTTTATTTCCAAGCAGCAGAGGGCAGTTCCCCATCATGTACACGCACGCATGCACGGACGCACGCCCCCATGCACGGACGCACGCCCCCATGCACGGACGCACGCCCCCATGCACGGACGCACGCACGTGTGCTCTCGACTCAGCACCGCTCCATCACGTGTCTCCTTACACTACCACTTTGGGAACGATAAATGTGGCCCCTAGGACAGCGGGCTTCACTAACCTCATATAAACCAACATATACGCATCATCTCACAATAGTACCCTACCCAATCGCTTCCCATTCTCATGCCTCACCTCTCACTCATGCAACAACCTCATCTCCCTCATCGCCTTCCTCGATACCAGCTGATTGCTGCTCCCTTTGTGCCTCTCAGGAGTTCAATACACTAGAGATACTAATGCTTTGTGCTACTCTCTCTCTCTCCCTTTCTCTATCTCTCAAATTACTAATAGCCTGCCTGCCTTGCTTAGCCGGCTCTCTCTCTCTCTCATTCTCCAACATCATCTTGCTCCCCATTTTCCTCAATCATCCTCTGCATCTTGCTTAGCCTCCTTTATCGTCTGTTTCCCTCTGCGATATGTTTACCTAACCCCTGTTTCAACAGCCTTATCCCCCACGGGTGAGTCAGGGTTGACCCTGTGCCAGCCTCCAGGGCCAGCCTCCAGGGCCAGCCTCCAGGGCCAGCCTGCAGGGCCAGCCTCCAGGGCCAGCCTCCAGGGCCAGCCTTCAGGGCCAGTCTCCAGGGCCAGCCTCCAGGGCCAGTCTCCAGGGCCAGCCTCCAGGGCCAGCCTCCAGGGCCAGCCTCCAGGGCCAGCCTCCAGGGCCAGCCTCCAGGGCCAGCCTCCTGGGCCAGCCTTCAGGGCCAGCCTCCAGGGCCAGCCTCCAGGGCCAGCCTCCAGGGCCGGCCTCCAGGGCCAGCCTCCAGGGCTAGCCTCCAGGGCCAGCCTCCAGGGCCAGCCTCCAGGGCTAGCCTCCAGGGCCAGCCTCCAGGGCCAGCCTCCAGGGCCAGCCTCCAGGGCCAGTCTTCACCGAGCCTATAAACCATATATAAGTCACGGCCATTGTCTGCTGGAATACCCATCCTGAACGGGAAGGGGGGCGGGCAAGGTGTATCATGGAAATCACTATTCTGGGCCAACATGAGAATTCCCTGATAGTCTGTCTTGACGGCTTCTGTTTGCTGACTGGAGAGTGGAAAAGGAATGAGGAAATTGGAAATAGTAGGGGATTTGGAGGTAGTAATAATAGGGGGGGTTTAATTTTCCTCTATGTAGTAAGTTTCGTTAATGGGGTTGTATAATTGAGCAATGACATTGTAACATTATATTTTGCGAGAGGTATATATATAATGACCAATAGTGTCCTTACCATACATCTAGAAGCGTGCAGAATAAAGATTATCTTAGTTCTTAAATTTCTGGCAAAAGAAAGAAAAAATATGAATTTATACTAACAGAATAAAGGTATTTTCAAAAGGCCTATTTCTATATATAAATTAATCCTGCTTGAATTCAGCTGATCGTGATCTGTTTTAAGCTGATATTTGTATAACTCCACTTACAAACTTTCGTTATTAAACCCTCTCACCCATCCAAAAACTGTTCACCCATCCAGGAGCTCTTCATCCATATGTCTCCTCCTACTCTACGCATTTTTAGAAAATGTAAACTGAGTTTCTTGGTCTCTCATCTTATAGAAAGGATTCTTTATCTCAGAAAATATTTAGTCATTTAGGGCACACTTAACATTTATTCAAAACACTGGTGGCCAAAACTGCATGATCTATGTGGAGTGTCTTACTGGCAAACTTAAAATGGAATTGTATTACTTAGGCTGCTTTAGGATAGAAGACATATTAGACTATTAGATTCACTTTGGCATAATTTTCTTTATATTAGATCTCTACTTCTCACGTCTCCAAGATTCTTTCCACAATTAGATTTATCCATTTCACGTCTTTTTATAGGCGGAAGTTGGTAGCTCTGTGTTCTTTTGTTTGGTATGTATAGGCGTACCAATGTGAGCCACCGGATGATTTTCAGACTTGCGGAAGTCTGTCTCGGGCTTTCTACAGCATGTCGGAATGTTCGTCTGAGATTATTATCCTGTGCAGGTGATGAGTCCCAATAACGTTGCTAAAGTATGTTGACCATTCTCAAGTCGATTGTGAATCAATCGACTTGAGAACGGACCGAAACGTCGTCGTCCCTTCACTTTCTAGTGTGTGGTCTGGTCAACATTATTATCCTGCCTTACTAATTGTGCTCTTGCTTCGTGTACTTCTTGGGGGGAGTATATTATCATAGTGGAACACAGACTTAGCGAGGACTCGTTATCTTGAAGGAGGAGAGTACTGCCATAGTGGATCACAGACTTAGCGAGGACTCGTTATCTTGAAGGAGGAGAGTATACTGCCATAGTGGATCACAGACTTAGCGAGGACTCGTTATCTTGAAGGAGGAGAGTATACTGCCATAGTGGAACACAGACTTAGCGAGGACTCGTTACCTTGAAGGAGGAGAGTATACTGCCATAGTGGAACACACTTAGCGAGGACTCGTTACCTTGAAGGAGGAGAGTATACTGTCATAGTGGAACACAGACTTAGCGAGGACTCGTTACCTTGAAGGAGGAGAGTATACTGCCATAGTGGATCACAGACTTAGCGAGGACTCGTTACCTTGAAGGAGGAGAGTATACTGCCATAGTGGATCACAGACTTAGCGAGGACTCGTTACCTTGAAGGAGGAGAGTACTGCCATAGTGGAACACACTTAGCGAGGACTCGTTACCTTGAAGGAGGAGAGTACTGCCATAGTGGAACACAGACTTAGCGAGGACTCGTTACCTTGAAGGAGGAGAGTATACTGCCATAGTGGATCACAGACTTAGCGAGTATTCCCTATCTAAATGGAGCACCAGAATGACAGAGCAGTGACCAGGGTGTGTGTTTTGTGTGTTATATTGAGGACTTCGAAGGGAGATTCTGACTGTGTGGTATTCAACACGAACGGCACAAATGCAGTGATGATATTAGATTTTGACGACACAAGTGATACACTGGACGGAGCAGTCATCAAAGGAGAGACAATTAGATTTGACGAACCAATGCAATTAACAACCGTTGCGTGGTATTGGATTTCTGGAAACAGTGGAGGAAGGAGCCAAGCCCAGGGCTAAAAGGAACTGGGAAGACCACACTATACCATTGATTATCAAGAAGAGCGTTCAGGGAAAGCCTGACAACAGAACAAATCCAAAAAGGCTTTGATTAGGGTTCGAACCTACGTACCAGTTCCCAGATGACAACAGTTTTACACACCGAACAAAGACTACTAATTAACGACTGGAACTGCAAATAAACTTCATTGCTATTGCTCGTACGAACTTTTATGTATTTTGTATTCATTAAACCGAACATGATTTTTACATTGATTAAACAAATTAAGACGTTTTAAGACTATCTCAGACTAAATAAGATTGTTTTATTCAAAAGAGTTCGAAGAGGAGACCGAAGAGTTCGAACGTTTATAGAGTTCGAAGAGGACAATGGATACGATTATAGAAGCTTATGGCGTCTAGGTGGGCTATGAATAAGATTATAGAAGTTTAAAGAGATCGAAGATGGCAATAAGATTATATAAGTTTTAAAAGCTCCAGGAAGGCTATGGATAATATTATAGAGGATTGTACAGGTCCACGAGGGCTATGGATAATATTATAGAGGATTGTACAGTTCCAGGAGGGCTATGGATAAGATTATAGAGGATTGTACAGGTCCACGAGGGCTATGGATAAGATTATAGAGGATTGTACAGTTCCAGGAGGGCTATGGATAAGATTATAGAGAATTGTATAGTTCCAGGAGGGCTATGGATAAGATTATAGAGGATTGTACAGATCCAGGAGGGCTATGGATAAGATTATAGAGGATTGTACAGATCCAGGAGGGCTAAGGATAAGATTATAGATGGCTGAGGAGAGTTATGAAGGCAGGGAGGGAGGCCTTGAGATAAGAGAGAGAGAGAGAGAGAGAGAGAGAGAGAGAGAGAGAGAGAGAGAGAGAGAGAGAGAGAGAGAGAGAGAGAGAGAGAGAGAGAGAGAGAGAGAGAGAGAGAGAGGGAGAGAGAGAGAGTTAAGCTCGCGGACGCCAAAGTTTCCTGGGAGATAAGTTTAAGTTCGAGGCTCCAGATGGTGTCATTATGTAAAATCTTGACCTTGTTTGGTTGCCCGCGGCGGCGCAAGTCAGCTCGCTTTTGTTTCTCATTCTATTTCGTTTTGCTTCTCGTATTACCATTCATACTCACTCGCACTTGGCATTGGAGAGCATTCAGATGTGCGCGATGGTATTCATTCACGGTTAAGATTTGATTTTGGAACTGCATACATGGTTGAAATTCTCTTTTTGGAACTGCATACATGGTTTAAATTATCTTTTGGAACAGCATACACAATTAAAATTGTCATTTGGAACTGTATACATGGTTAAAAAAAAATATCCAACTGCAGTCATGCCTATTTAAAGCTAAATATGAATGATGATGGTGTGGTATAAATATGTTTAACACGCCTTCTGCAATTTTAGACTACGTTCTTATGTTCGTAAATTCGTGTTCAGTTTAGATTTCGCCAGAATTTTGCGTTCGTAATAGAATCAAAATTTCGATATTGGTTTCAAATGGACACTGTGGCACTGGAATTACTTTACAATCTAGAACAATGCAAAGCAATCTTTCAGATGCAGAGCTCAAAACCTATTGCAGCTGAGCTTAATCTCAATCCAGTCAACTCATTATGTATGCTCAGCAAGTGTATTAAGTAACAAGTTATGAAATAAATATGTTGTACAGTAAGTAAAGAAGTTGTAAGTTCAATACTGAAGTAGGTAAGTAATGATATAATGAATTTAAGGCTAAAATAAAAAGGTAATAACGAAATTAAATATGTAAAGAAGTAAAAAAAAAAGTGAATACAAAATTTGAAAATAAGAAATAGGAATATTAGAATATGTTCAGCAATAAATGTTTCAAATAAGAAAGTTTTCAACTATGTTACAAATAAAAAAGTTTTTAACAATAAATATTTCAAATTAGAAAGGTTGTATAACACTCAATATTAGAAATGAGTACACAACGAACACTTGTAATTATAAAATAGGCAAAACGAAATGAACATAAAAATTAAGGAAACTGTAGAAGGCCTATTGGCCCACACGTGGCGCTTCCTATGTACATCCACCCAAACTCATTCATATATATGTCTAACCTAAGCTTGAAACAATAAAGTGATCCAAAGTCTATTATGTTACCCGGTGATCTGTTCGTCAAATCTAGAACGATGTTTCTATAACCAGTAATTACCCAGGTCTTTCCTAAACTAGTATTTAGCCAGATCTTTCCAAAACCAGTATTTACCCAAGTCTTTCTTAAACCAGTATTTACCCAAATCTTTCCTAAATCAGTATTTACCCAGGTCGTTCCTAAACCAGTATTTACCCAAGTCTTTCCTAAACCAGCATTTACCAAGGTCTTTCCTAAACCAGTATTTACCCAGGTCTTTCCTAAACCAGTATTTACCCAGGTCTTTCCTAAACCAGCATTTACCCAGGTCTTTCATAAATCTGAACTTATCATCACTTGATGTATTGAAGTTACGTGATTAGTTAGAAGTAATTTGTGGTATGTATTCTTATCTAAGGACTTATACCTAGTAGCGTACTCAACAACTTGTACGTGCCTAGTTAGCTACTGCAGAATCGAGCTCCAGCTCTTGACCCCTGTCTCGTTTATGGCATCAAACAGCCATGACTGTTGCAACTGGAAGCTTCGACTGCATCATCGTCCAGTTAATTTGATTCCTCCCCAAACACTCTTGCGCTAAAAAGAGTATTTTCTGGCTTCTTTATGACTTAATTTGTGCCTAACTTACATTCATCTCATCTAGTTATATTGTTAACTATCACTATGTACTTCTCCCTTAACCTGGCATATGTCTGAGTTAATCAAATGTCTCTCTCTCTCTCTCTGTCTCTCTGTCTCTCTCTCTCTCTCTCTCTCTCTCTCTCTCTCTCTCTCTCTCTCTCTCTCTCTCTCTCTCTCTCTTCTCGGGTTTAACGACCTTCGTACCCTTTCCTTCAACCTTTTGTCGTGCCCCATCCCACGAAGTTGAGGGTCCAGCCTCGTTGCAAACTTCTGAGCCCTTTTAAAATTTACTTTTGTGCTATTTGAGGCAGGGACCTCACGCTGCGGCTGCTTGCAACATGCAGTTGGTTTTGCCTGCGTGTGCTCGGGGAGCTGCAGGTGCAGGTGGTGGGTGAGGAGGTGCAGCTGGTGGGTGAGGAGGTGCAGGTGTTGGGTGAGGAGGTGCAGGTGGTGGGTGAGGAGGTGCAGCTGGTGGGTGAGGAGGTGCTGCTGGTGGGTGAGGAGGTGCAGCTGGTGGGTGAGGAGGTGCTGCTGGTGGGTGAGTGGGCAGCTGGTGGGTGAGGAGGTGCTGCTGGTGGGTGAGGAGGTGCAGCTGGTGGGTGAGGAGGTGCAGCTGGTGGGTGAGGAGGTGCAGCTGGTGGGTGAGGAGGTGCAGCTGGTGGGTGAGGGGAACAACTAAGAGGGACAGAGGGAGCAGCTGGGAATTAAGTGAGGGAGATTCCTCATCTCCCTCACACAGCTGAGGGAGATTGAGGAATACAGCTGATACAGATGATGAACAGCTGGGGGGAATGGGGGGTGAGAGGCAGAGCTGAACTTTATCAAAATGTATTTCAGATATCTTGCTTGTATTGCAGTGAGAGAGAGAGAGAGAGAGAGAGAGAGAGAGAGAGAGAGAGAGAGAGAGAGAGAGAGAGAGAGAGAGAGAGAGAGAGAGAGAGAGAGAGAGAGAGAGAGCAGTACCAGTGAGTGACAGAGAGGAGTGCCCCCCACCAGAAAGAGCAGTACCAGTGAGTGACAGAGAGGAGTGCCCACACCAGAAAGAGCAGTACCAGTGAGTGACAGAGAGGAGTGCCCACACCAGAAGCAGCAGTGTGAGGCTACACCTCCTGTATTACCTTACCTTCCCATCCTACTTTGCATGATATTGAGGCAACGCATATTTACCCAAGATAACTCACA
Organism: Procambarus clarkii; assembly: GCF_040958095.1. Taxonomy (NCBI): domain Eukaryota; kingdom Metazoa; phylum Arthropoda; class Malacostraca; order Decapoda; family Cambaridae; genus Procambarus; species Procambarus clarkii. Next base: position 12,084,654 of record NC_091158.1, read on the forward strand.
GGGAGCAAGGGAAGGGAGAGAGGGGGAGAGGGAGGGGAAGTTGGGGGGTAGAAAAGAGTAAGGGAGTTAAGCCAAGAGGAATGATGTGACCCAATTAACCTTAATGTTTCCACAAGAAAGGCAATGGGGGGGGGGGGGGGGGGGAGGAGGATAAGATGGAGGAGGAGATGCAGGAATTTATCTCCCATGTTGAGGCTGAGCTAGCTCCCCCTCGAACATAACCTGCTTATCAGACAGGTCTCCAGTTACTGCTGGGTGAATAGGGGCGAATAGTTAAGGATCGGTGCACAGTCTATTTTCTCAAGCCGGGGCTCGAACCCAGTCGTAATGGCTAGCGAGATGTGGGGTCAGTGTGATTCCAAAGAGCTATGTAAATGAGAGAGAGAGAGAGAGAGAGAGAGAGAGAGAGAGAGAGAGAGAGAGAGAGAGAGAGAGAGAGAGAGAGAGAGAGAGAGAGAGAGAGAGAGAGAGAGAGAGAGGAGAGAGAGAGAGAGAGAGAGAGAGAGAGAGAGAGAGAGAGAGAGAGAGAGAGAGAGAGAGAGAGAGAGAGAGAGAGAGAGAGAGAGAGAGAGAGAGAGAGAGAGAGAGAAGGCATTAAAAGAAAATTGACTTCATCGTGTTAAATACCCATTCTCACATGGGAGATTTATGGTTAATTTGGAATCACTTGACTGCATATTTGACGTTCTTCATGTGTCACTATGCACTGTACCGTATAGTGACGTCCCTTGTCCCTGTACCGTATAGTGACGTCCCTTGTCCCTGTACTGTATAGTGACGTCCCTTGTCACTGTACCGTATAGTGACGTCCCTTGTCACTGTACCGTATAGTGACGTCCCTTGTCACTGCACCGTATAGTGACGTCCCTTGTCACTGTACCGTATAGTGACGTCCCTTGTCACTGTACCGTATAGTGACGTCCCTTGTCACTGTACCGTATAGTGACGTCCCTTGTCACTGTACCGTATAGTGACGTCCCTTGTCACTGTACCGTATAGTGACGTCCCTTGTCACTGTACCGTATAGTAAAGTGACGTCCCTTGTCACTGTACCGTATAGTGACGTCCCTTGTCACTGTACCGTATAGTGACGTCCCTTGTCACTGTACCGTATAGTGACGTCCCTTGTCACTGTACTGTATAGTGACGTCCCTTGTCACTGTACCGTATAGTGATGTCCCTTGTCACTGTACCGTATAGTGACGTCCCTTGTCACTGTACCGTATAGTGAAGTGACGTCCCTTGTCACTGTACCGTATAGTAAAGTGACGTCCCTTGTCACTGTACCGTATAGTAAAGTGACGTTCCTTGTCACTGTACCGTATAGTGAAGTGACGTCCCTTGTCACTGTATCGTATAGTGACGTCCCTTGTCACTGTACCGTATAGTAAAGTGACGTTCCTTGTCACTGTACCGTATAGTAAAGTGACGTCCCTTATCACTGTACCGTATAGTAAAGTGACGTCCCTTGTCACTGTACCGTATAGTGAAGTGACGTCCCTTGTCACTGTACCGTATAGTGAAGTGACGTCCCTTGTCACTGTACCGTATAGTAAAGTGACGTCCCTTGTCACTGTACCGTATAGTAAAGTGACGTCCCTTGTCACTGTACCGTATAGTGAAGTGACGTCCCTTGTCACTGTACCGTATAGTGAAGTGACGTCCCTTGTCACTGTACCGTATAGTGAAGTGACGTCCCTTGTCACTGTACCGTATAGTGAAGTGACGTCCCTTGTCACTGTACCGTATAGTAAAGTGACGTTCCTTGTCACTGTACCGTATAGTAAAGTGACGTCCCTTGTCACTGTACCGTATAGTAAAGTGACGTCCCTTGTCACTGTACCGTATAGTGAAGTGACGTCCCTTGTCACTGTACCGTATAGTGAAGTGACGTCCCTTGTCACTGTACCGTATAGTAAAGTGACGTTCCTTGTCACTGTACCGTATAGTAAAGTGACGTCCCTTGTCACTGTACCGTATAGTAAAGTGACGTCCCTTGTCACTGTACCGTATAGTGAAGTGACGTCCCTTGTCACTGTACCGTATAGTGAAGTGACGTCCCTTGTCACTGTACCGTATAGTAAAGTGACGTCCCTTGTCACTGTACCGTATAGTAAAGTGACGTCCCTTGTCACTGTACCGTATAGTGAAGTGACGTCCCTTGTCACTGTACCGTATAGTAAAGTGACGTTCCTTGTCACTGTACCGTACAGTGAAGTGACGTCCCTTGTCACTGTACCGTATAGTAAAGTGACGTCCCTTGTCACTGTACCGTATAGTAAAGTGACGTTCCTTGTCACTGTACCGTACAGTGAAGTGACGTCCCTTGTCACTGTACCGTATAGTGAAGTGACGTCCCTTGTCACTGTACCGTATAGTGAAGTGACGTCCCTTGTCACTGTACCGTACAGTGAAGTGACGTCCCTTGTCACTGTACCGTATAGTAAAGTGACGTCCCTTGTCGTCAGAAGAGAGAATTGATTTAAGATTTATAGTGAGAAACAATAAACAAATATATTACATCATCCATAACAACATCGTCACCATTACCGTCATCATCACCACCGCTCTCATGATCACCACTAACGACAATATTATCACCGCCATGATCACCATCACTGCCGTGCTCACCATCACGAATATCATCATTAGAAATAATATCCCCATTATATCATTATATCCCCAATACCATTATGACCTCCGTCATTATTACCACCATTATCACTATCAACGCCATCTTGGAAATATGTATTGGTCACGCACGCACACACTCACGCACGCACACACGCAGGGTCTGTGAACGCGTCTCTCCGACTTACAGCCCTCTTCAAGAGGTCTAATGACACAAGCACAATTCCGCCACTAATACCGTACTTCTTCCAAGCATTTCCAAACCAACCTCCTCCCGACCCACCTCAAGTCTACCCCCACAACCCCCCTTCAACCCCCCCCCTCCACGCCCCCACCTCCAACCCCACCCATTCTCAGCCCAGGAGGTGGTGAACAAGAGCACGAATCTGTTACCCTTCGATTTTTCGCGCGCATATAAAAGACAGCATTAACACTATCCCTCCAACGGTGGGGATGGAGGCTTCGTGGGGGAAGGTGGAGGGTCGTGGGGAAGGTGGAGGGTCGTGGGGGAAGGTGGAGGGTCGTGGGGGAAGGTGGAGGGTCGTGGGGAAGGTGGAGGGTCGTGGGGAAGGTGGAGGGTCGTGGGGGAAGGTGGAGGGTCGTGGGGAAGGTGGAGGGTCGTGGGGAAGGTGGAGGGTCGTGGGGAAGGTGGAGGGTCGTGGGGAAGGTGGAGGGTCGTGGGGAAGGTGGAAGGTCGTGGGGAAGGTGGAGGGTCGTGGGGGAAGGTGGAGGGTCGTGGGGAAGGTGGAGGGTCGTAAGGGAAGGTGGAAGGTCGTGGGGAAGGTGGAGGGTCGTGGGGGAAGGTGGAGGGTCGTGGGGAAGGTGAAGGGTCGTGGGGGAAGGTGGAGGGTCGTGGGGAAGGTGGAAGGTCGTGGGGGAAGGTGGAGGGTCGTGGGGGAAGGTGGAGGGTCGTGGGGGAAGGTGGAGGGTCGTGGGGAAGGTGGAGGGTCGTGGGGAAGGTGGAGGGTCGTGGGGAAGGTGGAGGGTCGTGGGGAAGGTGGAGGGTCGTGGGGGAAGGTGGAGGGTCGTGGGGAAGGTGGAGGGTCGTGGGGAAGGTGGAGGGTCGTGGGGAAGGTGGAGGGTCGTGGGGAAGGTGGAGGGTCGTGGGGAAGGTGGAAGGTCGTGGGGAAGGTGGAGGGTCGTGGGGGAAGGTGGAGGGTCGTGGGGAAGGTGGAGGGTCGTGGGGAAGGTGGAGGGTCGTGGGGAAGGTGGAAGGTCGTGGGGAAGGTGGAGGGTCGTGGGGGAAGGTGGAGGGTCGTGGGGAAGGTGGAGGGTCGTGGGGGAAGGTGGAAGGTCGTGGGGAAGGTGGAGGGTCGTGGGGGAAGGTGGAGGGTCGTGGGGAAGGTGGAGGGTCGTAGGGAAGGTGGAGGGTCGTGGGGAAGGTGGAGGGTCGTGGGGGAAGGTGGAGGGTCGTGGGGAAGGTGGAGGGTCGTAGGGAAGGTGGAGGGTCCTAGGGAAGGTAGAGTGTCGTGGGGAAGGTGGGACAATAGTCTGGATAAGGTCCTTGGAGGGAACGGATGTTCGAATCTACACGGACCCAACTGAGGTGTTTGCCCGGCTGATGGAGGTAGTTTGGAGGAGGCAACGGGTGTGGGAGAGACGGGATGGGAATTAGGGAAGGGAAAGGGATAATGTGGGAAGGGGGAATGAGGAACATGGCGCATAAGAATAGGAGGAAAACATGAGATGTGAAAAGAAAATTTATCAGGAGAGAGAACTAATCTAGAGAGGACTATGTGACTAGGATAAGAGGGAGATAGGGAGGAAGAGTAGGGAATGAGAGGGGAGATGGGGATGATGTTGATGGGGAAGTGGGAGGGGGGAATAATAGAAGGCAACTTGTCTACCTATCAATTTATGTCTATTTGCTTTTTACTGTCAATCTGTTTCTTGAGTGTTTATTATTTTGCCAGTTTCTTCATTTATGATTTCCTGACATCATATGTTATTCTTCAGTTTCCTGTCTGCCAGTGTGTGTGTGTGTGTGTGTGTGTGTGTGTGTGTGTGTGTGTGTGTGTGTGTGTGTGTGTGTGTGTGTGTGTGTGTGTGTGTGTGTGTGTGTGTGTGTGCGCGTGCGTTTATATAACCAAGAAGGACAAGTGTAAAACAAAAAAATCACTTAGGCATTGGTGAGTTAAGAAGCACATTCTGAAATAGATAATATTTCTTGTATTCCCGCATTCCCACTACCCACACCGCAGCCTAACTAATAAGGATAACAGCAGAAGCCTCCACAATACAATTAAGATTGTGTTAGCGAGTGAGCCAGACTAATCATATTGGAATATTGGAACTCCAGGGTGACACTGGCAGCCCAGATTTGCATCACAATGTATCACGTGATTCGAGAACACAATCTATACAATCAAACACAATAAACCCACACACAAAAGTCATATATATATATATATATATATATATATATATATATATATATATATATATATATATATATATATATATATATATATACACACTCTGTTTTGCGGACGGAATGTGATTGGAGTTAAAGAGAAAAGGTAAATAATGATATAATCTGTGAATTGTAAATTAATTTAATGTTGACAATTTTCATGTTGCTATGTAGCACATTGTTGAACATCATATTGACTCGCTGCATGTTGTTCTATCATAGCATTTTCTGTATGAAAAGTACTGAAAGAAGGGTTTTGAAAAAGAGCGAAGAGAGAGAGAGAGAGAGAGAGAGAGAGAGAGAGAGAGAGAGAGAGAGAGAGAGAGAGAGAGAGAGAGAGAGAGAGAGAGAGAGAGAGAGAGAGAGAGAGTTTCTCCATGTTTTGAAACGTTATGTCGGAAATACTCACTATTAAGTGAACAAATTAGTTTTAATTTAGCTTCTTTTAAAATTGTAATTGACCTGAATAAATTTGTACACTTCGTTTATTTTGTTTTAATACGAGTATAAACATACTCATATATATATATATATATATATATATATATATATATATATATATATATATATATATATATATATATATATATATATATATATATATATATATACTAAAACATAGGATGTTTGTATTGGTCCATAATATAGCTTCTGAACGACGTGTTAGTTTAATCACATCAAACACTCATCGCTATCCCTTCGTTGGTTGAACGTTGTTTAATGTCGTTGAACGTTGTTTAATGTTGTTGAACGTTGTTTAATGTCGATGAACGTTGTTTTATGTTGTTGAACGTTGTTTAATGTCGTTGAACGTTGTTTAATGTTGTTGAACGTTGTTTAATGTTGTTGAACGTTGTTTAATGTCGTTGAACGTTGTTTAATGTTGTTGAACGTTGTTTAATGTCGTTGAACGTTGTTTAATGTTGTTAAACGTTGTCTAACGTCGTTTAAATAGTTTAATGTCGTTGAACGTTGTTGTTTTGCGTAGTTTAACGCTTGTACAATGTTGTAACTGCGCACGTGTTGTGATCTTGGTGGCCCCCTGGGGGGGGGGGAGGGTCAGAATTGAATTGAACTATCAGGGGGAAAGCGCCAAGCCTTTATGTCAATATGGCACTGGGAAGGAGTCAGGATAAGGATTTGGGATGGGACGGGGGGGTAGGAATGGTGCTCAACCACTTGGACGGTCGGGGATTGAACACCGACCAGCATGAAGCGAGACCGTCGCTCTACCGTCCACCCCAAGTGGTTGGGTCAGAGGCAGCACACCACAACCTCACGCCTGGATATACTTCCATTCTTAATTTTTTTTCTGATTTACATATAAATCTGATTGACAGGTCAAAGATTTTCATATATACGGCCGCCACTCTGGCAGACGGTTCACAACCGAAAGATCTTGAAAGTTCGATTTCCGGGGCAGGACAGAGACGTTTTGGCATGTCTGCTTTCACCTGATGCACCTGTTCATCTAGGAATAAACATGAACCAGAGGAAGAATTATTGGTACATAACCAACTGGGACTAGATTCACGAAGCAGTTACGCAAGTACTTACGAACGTGTACATGTTTCCTCAATCTTTGACGGCTTTGGTTACATTTATTAAACAGTTTACATACGTGGAAACTTCCCAATCAACTGTTGTTATTGTTATAAACAGCCTCCTGGTTCTTACGGAGCTCATTAACTGTTTAATAATTGTAAACAAAGCCGCCAAAGAATGAGAAAAGATGCACAGGTTCGTAAGTGCTTGTGTAACTGCTTCGTGAATCTGGCTCCAGGTTCGTCAGTGCTTGCGTAACTGCTTCGTGAATCGAGATCCTGGAGTTGACACGAGGCTGGTGCCGGGAGACACTGGAGCCCACGATTCAACCCTCACGTAGCTACACACACACACACACACACACACACACACACACACACACACACACACACACACACACACACACACACACACACACACACACACATTACTCTCATTCGGTGTTCGAAATGCCTTGTTATCTGGGCCAAATTTACGATAACTGGCTGTGTATGTGCACGTGAGAACCTCGTTAAGGTGTGTCAACTATGCGATCATTACGGCCGCTGTGGGGTTAGAAATTATTATTATTGTGTTACATAAGGGCGAGATGTGTCGTTTAGAGATCATAGCGTTTATATGGGGATAATAAAGATTTGAATGGACTCGCCGAGTCGTAATACTGGGACCAAAGAAGAGCTATGAGGAGTGGGGGTATTTAGCTTGTTGGTTGGTTGGTTGGTTGGTTGGTTGGTTGGTTGGTTGGTTGCCTGGCTGGCAGGCTAACCAGCCGGCCAGCCAACTAACTTGCTTGGCTGGTTGGTTGGATAACTGTCTTGCTGAATACCTGGTTGACTCAGTGGATGACTGTCTGACTAATTGACAGCCTTCTTGACGTAATGGTGACAAAAAATTTGAAAGTCAGAGTAGTTAAACTGGAACAACAGGTACAAGCCAGGTTTTTTGTTTTGAAGCCTCCTACTTAGGTCTTTTGTTTTGAAGTCTCCCAGTTAGGGCTTTTGTTTTGAAGTCTTCCAGTCAGTGTTTCTCAAGGTGGACTGAGTAATAGTTTTACCGTAAAATGTAATTTCAAGAACACATATTCGATTTTTATCTTGAACTTTGCATTTTCTAAAGGAAAAAGTTTCATTTATACATAGACATACAAATAAAACAGAATTATCTTCTTCGTTGCAAATTAAATTTATCAATGACGTATTGTATTCTGACTGCGGATTTAGATAGATAGGTGGAATAGGTAGAATAGGTAGATAGATAGATAGGTGGATATAGTTGCTAGTTCCATTTGTCAACTATTTAGTTTCCACCTGGGTCCTTTGTGCGAGTACCATCGGTGCTTAATATTCTATCCTTATCTGCCCTGTCCTTTTCTCAGAATTGTGTACGTGGTAATCATGTCTCCCCATAAGAATATTATATGTAGCAATCATGTTTTCCCTGAGAATTTTGCATGTAGTAATCATGTGTCCTAAAATTCCTTCGTTCTCCAGCTACGTTGAGATGTCTTCTGCAACTTGGGTGCTCACTGAATAAAAAATCAATATTGCGCAATCTCAAGGAGCAAGAACATAGATTTTTTTTAATTACTTCAAGACAGGAGAAGAGTTGCCAGGACGATGTTTTCATGGTGATATTTTCGTGAAGAAATTTTCTAGGGCGATGTTTCCACGATGTTTTCCAAGACGATGTTTTCCCATGACAGTGTACCACATCGCTGGCCAGACACGTAGTGTATTAAAGGCTTCGTGGTGTATATTCCGTATTATACTTAACATACTAAACGGTGTATTTTACGATACAATGAATCCACAACAGCGTGACACATCCATGAGGAAATCTTTAGAGACGGATTTAATAAAAACATTTTCCTTTTATTATTACTAGACTTTCAATATATATTTTTTTACACATCTTCTAGTGTATATATTTTTTAAGAAGTTGGTTTCAGCTAATCTCGTTTCCCAACTTTCTGCTTGCTTATTTGCCTTTCGAAATTTTGAAAGGTACTTTCTATTATCAATTGCATTTCTCTTCCTTGGCTTACACACGCATCGGGGTCGTTGAAATATTGATATAGATCTATTGCTGTTTTAAAGCTGACGTCTCGGATGTGATAGATTTAAATCTTTCCTTTTGTGACACGTGGCAACCTTGTCTTATGATATCCTTCGCACATGGCAATCTTGGTTTATGATATCCTACGCACATGGCAACCTTGTCTTGTGATATCCTACGCACATGGCAACCTTGTCTTGCGATATCCTATGCACATGGCAATCTTGTCTTGTGATATCCTACGCACATGGCAACCTTGTCTTGCGATATCCTATGCACATGGCAACCTTGTCTTGCGATATCCTATGCACATGGCAACCTTGTCTTGTGATATCCTACGCACATGGCAACCTTGACCTATGGCATCCTACACACACACACACATGGCAATCTTGCCTCCAGGTATAATATACATACGATAACTTTACCTTTCGGTTTTGTATATATATATGGCAACATATTACCATGGTTACAATATACACTGTAGCCTTCTCACATGGTACTGTATAAACGTGGCAAGACTTGAATGTTTTAATGTTTATAAAAGAATACTTTTATGGCAACGTGAGGAGGAAGCCCCCATGGCAAGAGAGGAAAGCGTGGGTCCCTGCAAACACAAACCGAAACTGTCTCTATTTTCCGCTTGTTACAACTTGTAATAAAGTAGTTACATCTTGGCTTAACGTGTTTATGACGTATTAGAACGTTGTTACAACTTGCTATATTGGTTGTTAATAACTGGTTAGGTATTAAAACTTGTTCGAACGTTGTACCAACGTCGCAGTTTCGGTGTGTGTTTGGCGGGATGTACTGTACACAGTACAAGCATGTACTGTACAAACTCCTTAAACCAACAGACCCAAAACACGTGACCTAAACAGCGAGGGGGATAAAACAGCTTTGTAAATAAACAGATGCTTCCCTGTTTTTTTTTTTTTTTTTGCCTAATTATTCACAAGAGTCGAAGATATTCGAATCACGAGCATTTACGAGTCTTTTTTTTCACGAATCACGAGCATTTACGAGTCTTTTTTTTCACGAATCACGAGCATTTACGAGTCTTTTTTTACGAATCACGAGCATTTACGAGTCTTTTACAGCCAACACAGGATGGAGCTCCAGGCCGCTACCTACGTCGGGATTTAGTGTCCTCTGGCGGGATACACTGTTGAGCTTTACGGTGATGTGTGGTCGCTTAAGCTATTCAGTCCTATCACACAGCCTCAACAGGTTGAGAAATACTTTGACTCTTGTAGTATGTTGTATGCTGTATGTTGTAGTATGTTGTATGCTGTATGTTGTATGCTGTATGTTGTAGTATGTTGTATGCTGTATGTTGTAGTATGTTGTTGTATGTTGTATGCTGTATGCTGTAGTATGCTGTATGCTGTATGTTGTAGTATGTTGTATGCTGTATGTTGTAGTATGTTGTATGCTGTATGCTGTAGTATGTTGTATGCTGTATGTTGTTGTATATTGTATGCTGTATGTTGTAGTATGTTGTATGCTGTATGTTGTAGTATGTTGTATGCTGTATGTTGTAGTATGTTGTATGCTGTATGCTGTAGTATGTTGTATGCTGTATGTTGTAGTATGTTGTATGCTGTATGTTGTTGTATATTGTATGAGTCAAGCGGGCCTTTTTTTTTTTACAAAATACTCGAGATGAATGTGATAGTATAAAATTAGGAGTTCATTACGAGTATTTATAATCGTTATGAATTTGGGATAAAAAAAAGGCCAGATTGGATGCCCGCCCTGAGCCACATTTCTGCTCTGGCTGTAAGACTTAAGTGGGGCTCTAAGACTTTAAGTGGGGCTCTAGGACTTAAGTGGAGCTCTAAGACTTAAGTGGAGCTCTAAGACTTAAGTGGAGCTCTAAGACTTAAGTGGGGCTCTAAGACTTAAGTGGAGCTCTAAGGCAAGTGAAGCTCTAAGACTTAAGTGGGGCTCTAAGACTTATGTGGGGATCGGGTGGCAGATAATTGCAACCCATCTACCTGTATTACCTCTATCATCGTCTCCTTACACTCTTTCTAGTAGAGACGTTGACAGAGCCGTTGATATTAGGTATGAGATCCTGATGACTGATTGATTGATGAAGATTAAGCCACCCAAAAGGTGGCACGGGCATGAATAGCCCGTAAGTGGTGGCCCTTTTGAGCCATTACCAGTATCAAGAGCTGATACTGGAGATCTGTGGAGGTGCGACTGCACCCTGCGTGACGGGAGATGTCTCCCCCCGTGGAGATCCTGATGTCATGTGGGAAGTTCAACGAGAATATTTTGTTCACAATGCTATAGTGATCTTCATCATGTTCACATGATGAACTGGGAAGAACAGTTGATGATAAGATAAACCAGTCGAGTCACTGGATACAACTTACAATATTGTAAAAAAATAATAATAACACATTTTGAGAGAAACTAATTTGTCACAAAATGGCTAATTATTTAACTATTTGTTTCGTATAACAAATGTTAAGTTATGCAGTGAAGAATGATAACTGATGAATAAGAATTATGATGCGGGTGGAGTACTTTCAAAATCTAGTTGGTGTCATTGTTGATATAAATTCAAATGTGAACATAAATTATTTTTTTTTCAGGTTTAATATATGATATTTGCAAAAAAAAAACGCTGGTCGATACACCGACGGCCTCGACGCTTCTTGCAAGTCGGCGTTCGATCCCCGATGGTGCAAGTGATTGGTCATCGTTCATCCACACCACCCACCTATTCTTCAATTCTCCAGAGCTCCAATTCTCTCCTTGTATCCCTTCCATATCCTATATCTTCATCCAGGCTTAGTGCTTTTTTCTCATAATTTTCTTTTATCTCTCTTTAAGAAAAAGGAGGAAAGTGCAGGCGGGCAGAAGCCGCAACATGGAAAAGATTCAGGTACGATGAGGTACAGGTAAAAAAATAATAATAATAATAATAATAATAATCTTTATTTAGGTAAGGTACATACATAAAGAGATTTACAAAGTTTGTTGGCTTTATAGATAGAGCTAGTACATACAATGCCTAAAGCCACTATTACGCAAAGCGTTTCGGGCAGCGAAAAAGAGTCCGATTGAGAGCAGAGAATTGAATAGATCGAGCGAGGAAAATTTCCCCCTCACAGCCTAGTAAAGTGAGCCCGTCCTCCTAAAATAGGAGTACATAGAGTAAAATATTTTGACAACGTGGGCTGCTGGACACCCCAGAAAGATCCTGTTTTGTATCACACAAATAGCCCAACATGGCAGTCTAGAAAATCGAAAATAAAAATCAGCATACTAAACTAATCTAACCTGCAAAAACAACCCTAGGCCTAATAAACGCTATCTTAGGCCTAATACTAGTATATATATGTACCTATGTACGTATATGTAAGTTTGGCTTTATCTTTTTTCTTGGACTCTATATAATTAATAGTACAAAACGTGAACTTTTTCGGATCCACCACTACATATTTCTCTCCGAGAACCCGGCCATTTCCCTCCAAGAGTCGTTTATTCGTATCCATGAATAAATTCATTCACTCCATGAACTCACATATTCCTTTGATAATCCTATTATTCCCTTCCAGAAACGTGCTCCTTTCCCTCCTTAAATCCGTCTATTAACCCGCTTATTTCTCCCCAGTCTCACGTTCACATCTATCTGTTTAGGTGCTCACTGGTGATGGCCTGGGCGGTGCTGGGCCCACCACGGGATCCGTTCCTTAGGAGCACATCGGTATATAGAAAAAGTTAGTATAATTTATCTATACATACTCTATACTAGATATATAGTTACTCTATACATTGGTATAGAATAAAACGCAGTGCCTTGGGGGTATATTCCTGTCGCCTGTCAGGGGAAGATGAGAGGGTCTCGTGGCAGATAATACACTTAGATGGTAGGTGAGCCCCTGGAGATACCTGGTAGGTGCGCCTCGGATGCCCCAGCACTCACCTGGAAGACTATCAACACCCAGAGTCCTGTGAACTCTGGTTAGTCGAACAAACTCGCAGCCAAACGTCAGACTCGCGATGGCTCCTTCTTAAACTCGAGCTCAAATGGGTAAAAAAGGTCTTCTAGTGGCCTCCGGCAGAGCAAGGCCCACCACACCGCGGGAGCACACCAGAAGTCCACAATATCCGGTAACTCTCAGCACCTCTCCGTCAATCCGGATACCGTTTCTCCGGCCGAAGAACGGAAAAGATCTATCGACTTCCCAGTGATCCCTCGGCGATAGGAGCGCCAGACGTCGCTCCTATCCGGCCCGTTGAGGAGGAGTGCCTGAAGGAAGGATAGAGACGTAACGGGTAAAATACAGCCTTCTGTTCCGACGGGCCGCAAGTAGAGGTGTCAAGATGTCCGCTGATAGCCTCGTGGGCGCCTGCGTGACCGCGCTCCACACCCACACCCGCCGCCACTTGTCTCAATCCAAAATGTATTCACCATTTCCAGAAAATATTTCAAAAGGGGATGATAAACGGAGGGAAGAATGGGTGGACGGATGGACGAATAATCGGAAAAAACGAACGGCCGTACGGATAAACGAACGTTACGGACGGATTCCAAAGATAACAGAGATAATAAATTTGGAACTTCGACCAAACAATTAAAAAATATAAAATATAAAATAAAGGGAATTAATTGGGCTTCCAAATAAAATTACGAAGAACTTAAGAGTGACATTAATTTTTCTTCAGCCTTCATAATGCTCAAGTTTGCTCGTTTGGTTGTAACTTTGGCAAGACCTGCAACACAGGGGGGAGGGGGGGGGCTCACGTGAGAAGCCACTCGCTTCAAAGGACGAGTCTCTCGTTGCAAAAAAAAAAAAAAAAATCGATCGCCTCACAAGACGAGTCGATTGCCTCACAAGACGAGTCGATCGCCTCACAAGACGAGTCGATCGCTCCAAAAGACGAATCGATCGCCCCAAAAGACGAGGCGATCGCCTCACAAGACGAATCAATCGCTGCAAAAGACGAATCGATCGCCCCAAAAGGCGAGTCGATCGCCCCAAAAGACGAATCGATCGCCCCAAAAGACGAATCGATCGCTCCAAAAGACGAATCGATCGCCCCAAAAGACGAGTCGATCGCCCCAAAAGACGAATCGATCGCCCCAAAAGACGAATCGATCGCCCCAAAAAACGAATCGATCGCCCCAAAAGACGAGTCGATCGCCCCAAAAGACGAATCGATCGCCCCAAAAGACGAATCGATCGCCCCAAAAGACGAATCGATCGCCCCAAAAGACGAATCGATCGCCCCAAAAGACGAGTCGATCGCCCCAAAAGACGAGTCGATCGCCCCAAAAGAGGAGTCGATCGCCCCAAAAGACGAATCGATCGCCCCAAAAGACGAATCGATCGCCCCAAAAGACGAATCGATCGCCCCAAAAGACGAGTAGATCGCCCCAAAACACGAATCGATCGCCCTAAAAGACGAATCGATCGCTCCAAAAGACGAATCGATCGCCCCAAAAGACGAGTCGATCGCCCCAAAAGACGAATCGATCGCCCCAAAAGACGAATCGATCGCCCCAAAAGACGAATCGATCGCCCCAAAAGACGAATCGATCGCTCCAAAAGACGAGTCGATCGCCTCACATGACGAGTGAACGTTTCAATAACTGAAAAAGTTTGAATTAATTAAAATGTTCAAGAAGTTCTCAACGCGGCGAGAGATCGATATCTCGGATATTTTATATAAAATATATCGTTCGTAAAGGCTACTCTAGTTGGTTTATATATCAGTGCTATGTGAAGGCTATATTACAAATAATTATTTTATATGAAAATTATTATTATTAGAACTAGAATTATTTATTGGACTACTGGATTTGTTTTTTTAATTATGCATTTTTATTAATTCAACTTTTACAAACATAATTTTGATTATTGTTAATATTATTTTTTATTTATTTAGATAATGAAATGAATTAATTTAACACTGGAAGCAGGCTGAGAACTTCATCACAAACCTGACCCAAGCCCTGGGGACTACCACACACACCTGACCCCAGCCCTGGGGACTACCACACACACCTGACCCCAGCCCTGAGGACTACCACACAAACCTGACCCCAGCCCTGGGGGACTACCACACAAACCTGACCCCAGCCCTGGGGGACTACCACACAAACCTGACCCCAGCCCTGGGGGACTACCACACAAACCTGACCCCAGCCCTGGGGTCTACCACACACACCTGACCCCAGCCCTGGGGGACTACCACACAAACCTGACCCCAGCCCTGGGACTACCACACACACCTGACCCCAGCCCTGGGGACTACCACACAAACCTGACCCCAGCCCTGGGGTCTACCACACACACCTGACCCCAGCCTGGTGACTCCCACACACACCTGACCCCAGCCCTGGGGTCTATCACACACACCTGACCCCAGGCCTGGGGGACTCTTCCCTCACACTATGGTCCGGGAACACAGGAGTAACATCATCCTAGTCACTTGTGTCCGATAACCCCGACCAACATTCGATATTCATGAAAAAGCCCTCAATATTTGCGTATATTCCAGCGAACTGGATAATAGGTGAATATACAGGAAAAATTTGCGAGTGAATATTCATAGCCTTACGAGAGAGTTATCTCTCTTTTTTTATTATTTATTTTTCATTTTTTTCATTTAACCCCTGGAAACATTTTGCCGTGGGTAGGGCAAAGTGAAAGCCGAATTTAGGGTCGTAGTATCAGTGCTCAGCGCTGCCACCTCCCCATGGCCTGTCACCACAAAAATGTGAATATATATATATATATATATATATATATATATATATATATATATATATATATATATATATATATATATATATATATATATATATATATATTGTTGTTGGTTCGGTTGAACTCCAGTCTGGGAATTTGTTTCACTGGTGTCATCCCTTCCAATCGACAGCCACCAACTAGATAAGAAAAAATGGAAAAAAAACGTTCAATTTTTATTAGTTGAACAAATAGCGGAGACCATGGAGGGGCGAGGGAGAGTTCTGTGGCGTTCACACCATCCGGCAAGTTTTGAACCCAAGAGTTATAATGAATCTAGTAAATTAATGTTTGTTAACCAAAATTGACCAACGCTGCTCTACAAATACTGAGTTTTATTAAATGTTTTAATTCTACGGAAAATTATGTTCTTATTTCATTATAAGATGAGTAAAAGAGTTTTGTTCAAGCAATGGTAATTTATAAGTTGATAATTACCTGCAAGTTTAGTTGAAACTTATTATTTCAGAAAAAAATATGAGCAACAATGAAAACTGTCACAATGAAGTAAATCAAATTATATTCACTTACAATTCATTGATTACATTATATCTTTCATGATGATACAAACAGATCTATCACTTTACTAACACATTACTAATCGATTTGCTAATACTCATCACTGCTCGTCTAGTGACGAGTGTTGGTCTAGCATGTTTATATAATTCCATTCTACAGTGATAATTTGCCTGTTTAAGAAAAACTTAAAAAGTGTTTCTGTTAAGTATAGATTTATGACATTTTCACCGCAAAACAGGCCCGGTATACGTACAGAATATTATTAAGGTTAATTATTTTTATGTTGGTGTTATCCTCATCACTGTGACGAGAGGTTTGTTCACTATCGACACTGTTTCTGTAACACCACCAATGTTCTCGGGGATTTGCAAAGCCAGATCGTAGACTTAATATGGCATGAATCAAAACGCATTTACGTTCGTAATTCTTACATGAGACTCGGGTCTGAGATGATATAGCGCAGACGTTCCTTCCAAATATAGCGTGGGAAGGGGGGAGGCTGTATACAGTCTTAACACATCATAAACCTTAATACACATTGATGTATGCTCTTGAGAGTGATGCTCCAGGAAGAATGGTGTTAAGCGAGCGCCAGAGACAAGTCGTTGGCTGAGGTTAGTGCTTGCTTATTCTTCTTTAGTATCATCTTCTGTCTTCTTAAAGACGTGTATTCATCTTGTTGTGCTTGCGGAGGTTCTGCTTTGCTCTTTCGGCCCGCCTCTCCACCGTCAATCAACTGTTACTACTAACTAACTTTTTTTTCTCCACACACACACACACACACACACACACACAAAGGAAGCAGCCCGCAACAGCTGGCTAACTCCCAGGTGCCTATTTACTGCTAGGTAACAGGAGTATCAGGGTGAAAAAAACTCTGCCCATCGTTTCTCGCCGGCGCCTGTGTGTGTGTGTGTGTGTGTGTGTGTGTGTGTGTGTGTGTGTGTGTGTGTGTGTGTGTGTGTGTGTGTGTGTGTGTGTGTGTGGACAGAGTAACCACTTCCCTCTACAACACTGAGAGAGCCAGATTAGTCGAGGAATGCCTCTGCTGGCACTCTGGCCTGAGTCAAGAGACATAAGGCAGCCAGTAAGGAACCTGATAGGGACGGCAATATCCAGTGTGCCACGGCGTGCGCCGGACTAGAGCCACTTTATGTTATTGAGAGAGAGGAATTCTGGCAGATATGTGATCTTCCCAGTAATATCTTAGACTAATATCTTCATGCTGCCTCCGACGCGTATGCGCTCACTCGCTTGTAAACACATATATACATACACAGCGTTCGTTGGTAGTCCTAGGAGCCTGGGTTCGATTCCAGGCCGAGACAGAAACAAATGGGCAGAGTTTCATTCATCTGACGTTAGACATTAGAAATCTGCTACTGGTAGCATCTCAATACACCCCCATACACAGCTGCTATAACTGTAGAAACATACACAAATAAATGGAGTAAGTATAGTCCCAGGAGCCGTGATGAAGCTTCGAACCTACACGTTGGGTATTCCCAGATGAACGCTCTAGTCGACTACGTCACGACATGGTCAAAACAATTGCAACTTGGGGGTACTACTGCACCCTCTAGGATTTACGAGGCTTCCACTGGAGCTGAACCATCACGATAATATGATATAACGTGATATATCTCGATAATGTGATTTCTCAATGTAAATATTTCTAATATTTAGCTGATTTTAGTTTTCTTAAACCACCGCGATATTTACGGTCGGGTCGATAGCGTCCAAAATGTTGCACATTCAACAAGAGGACGGTGGCAAGGGAGAATTGTCGGCTGCTGGCCCAGTTAATCCTCCTCAGAGAGAGAGAGAGAGAGATAAGGAGAGCTATTGACTTCAATAAATTATTCTCCGGGATTCAAGGAGATAGTTGGAGTATTTACACATTTGGTAAGCAAATCCAAAGTAGCAAAAATTTTCTAGAATCGACCTAAAAAAAGGCACCAGGCGCGCGTTCACATGCGGGAACCCGCACGAGACCCGCGTTCACATGCGGGAACCCGCACGAGACCCGCGTTCACATGCGGGAACCCGCACGAGACCCGCGTTCACTTGCGGAACCCGCACGAGACCCGCGTTCACTTGCGGGAACCCGCACACGGCACACATTCCAGAACAGCATCATGAAATAGCTGAACTAATTTAACAACAAAGGGAGTTTATATGGTAGTCTTCGAACTCAGAGATCCAGATCGGGTCGTGACCCAATTCTAATGACGCCAGCCATCACCTCGCTATGCCACACCGGGGACGGTGAGGCCCCAGGTTCTGCGCCTCACGGAAGCGGATGACCTCAATTCCCTTGAACCAAACAAAACCGCGTTGAAAGCGCTTGGAAAACACCGAGGACACAACCGGCGTTTCAGCGATCATTCCTCCTGACACACGCGGCGCCATCTAGGTATACTCTAGTGCTCAACCTAATCCCCTACTAAAGCAAATTGTTAGTGAATATATATAGAAAAAGCCGGATACAGACCTCTCAGAGTATATATATATTCATCGATGTACATTTGATCATGGTATTGAAGGGCGACATATATATATATACGATAATTCCAAAGTCGTCAGTAGTATCTTCTTTAAGATGCTATCACCCTCACTACTTACACTCTTCCCATTAGCTTTTCCTAAAACTAATGGGCATCACCACCACACAGCTGCGCGCCAGGCCTTGGGAACCTGGGGCTAGATTCACGAAGTAGTTACGCAAGTACTTACGAACGTGTACATCTTTCCACAATCTTTGACGGTTTTGGTTACATTTATTAAACAGTTTACAAGCACAAAAACTTGCCAATCAACTGTTGTTATTGTTATAAACAGCCTCCTGGTGCTTTAGAGCTCATTAACTGTTTAATAATTGTAAACAAAGCCATCAAAGACTGAGAAAAGATGTACAGGTTCGTAAGTGCTTGCGTAACTGCTTCGTGAATCTGGCCCCTGGAATGAGGCTTAAGTGAAGTGCCTTGCAGCCTCACCACTCACACTTCTCACAGTGTTGACACTCACCACTGTTACCCCAGCAGTATGGGAGCTTTGTGACCATGTATTCCACTTTTAGAATAAGAGGCGCCGAGCAATTCCTAAGGTCATCATTACTTACCCATACTTCATACATACAAACTTCCTTGCATTAACATACAAACTTCCATACAAACATACAATATTCCTTGCATTGTAGTGTTGCATACAAACATACAAACTTCATACAAACTTCCTTGCATTGTAGTGTTGAACTTTCCAACCAAATCCTCTAATATCTTATTAGTAAATATCTTAGAAAAACTTAATATCGCGACTAATCTTTGTATATTTTTTAGGATAACAAATTCGCCAAATGGAGGTATTAGTATAGAGACTCCAGAGGGCCACCAAGAGGATTAGGCCTACCTCGAGGTGTTACCTTGAAGTGTTTTCGGGACTTAGCATCCCTGCGGCCCGGTCCTCGACCAGGCCACTTCCTGCGCAGGGATCTTAAATATCTTCAATAGCTTCTGTATTGTAACTGCGTCCTCAACAGACACGTTCTGAAGTGTATATTGTTGTTGTTGTTATAGATTTAGCTACTCGGAACAAGTTCCAAGTAGCACGGGCTATGGTGATCCCGTAACTTACCCGGCACAGGAGCGGTGGGAGCCTGTCTGAAGTGTAGGTAGTACTGATGGTTATAAGGGATCAGCCAATAGCAGCGAGGACTGCTCCCCGAAAAATTGTGCTGTTAGGAGATTAAGAGCCAATTAACTCTCCGTTTCAACGTTTACCAGTTAATGGGTTCCCATTGTCGGGGACAGGAAGCCTGTTAGGCTTATCGAGGTCTCCCTTCCACACCCCCAAGGCCAACGGCTGACCTTCCCGAAGATGAGACTCACAATAGTTGCCTAAATCCAGGATATCTATTTACTGCTTGGCGAACAGATGCATAATGTGAAAGGAAACTAACCCGTACTCCCCCCCATCACCCTACCCCCCCATCACCCTCCCTACACCCCCATCACCCTCCCGTCACCCCCATGATCCTCCCTTCACCCTACCCCCCCCCCCATGACTACCCATCACCCTCCCCTCACCCCCATGACTACCCATCACCCTCTCCTCACCCCCATGACTACCTATCACCCTCCCTTCACCCCCATGACTACCCCTCACCCCCATGACTACCCATCACCCTCTCCTCACCCCCATGACTACCCATCACCCTCCCCTCACCCCCATGACTACCCATCACCCTCCCCTCACCCCCATGACTACCCATCACCCTCCCCTCACCCCCATGACTACCTATCACCCTCCCTTCACCCCCATCACCTTCCCCTCACCCCCATGACTACCTATCACCCTCCCTTCACCCCCATCACCCTCCCCTCACCCCCATGACTACCTATCACCCTCCCTTCACCCCCATCACCCTCCCTTCACCCCCATGACTACCCATCACCCTCCCCTCACCCCCATGACTACCCATCACCCTCCCCTCACCCCCATGACTACCCATCACCCTCCCCTCACCCCCATGACTACCCATCACCCTCCCCTCACCCCCATGACTACCCATCACCCTCCCCTCACCCCCATGACTACCCATCACCCTCCCCTCACCCCCATGACTACCCATCACCCTCCCCTCACCCCCATGACTACCCATCACCCTCCCCTCACCCCCATGACTACCCATCACCCTCCCCTCACCCCCATGACTACCCATCACCCTGCCACCAGTACCGCCAAAGCAATGTCCCAAAATTTGTGTTTCTCTATTTTTGTTGACATCATGCGCGAGTGGTCACCTTTACCCCTTTGATTATAGTAATGGCTCACGGCTGATGATGTGCCGCCCAGGGCACACACCAGGGGTAGACCGGGCACACACCAGGGGGTAGACCGTGGTACACACCAGGGGTAGACCGGGCACACACAGGGGGTAGACCGAGGTACACACGAGGGGTAGACCGTGTACACACAGGGGGTAGACTGTGCACACACAGGGGGTAGACTGTGCACACACAAGGGGTAGACCGTGTACACACAGGGGGTAGACCGTGCACACACTGGGGGTAGACCGGGGTAAACACAGGGGGTAGACCGTGCACAATGCCCACCAACACAGCTACGGTGCTCCAACGCACTCAGCTCCCTCTCATCACAGCTGAATGGTGCTAGAGAGACCATCTTTTGTTCCAATTTATACCATTGTTGCCTCTGTAATTCAGAGCATTCACAGCGCGTTCAGACTCGGAAACGCTTTTGCTCACTTTTTGTAGCGGCTGTTGTGTTGTATAGATGGTGTAAATGATGGTGTCGGAGGCCGCGCGGTACAGAATGTGAACACAGAACACTTGACGATAGTGAAGAAAGAGTATCGTAACCTGTGGCGCGGGTTCGATTCCCGCACGAGGCAGAAACAAATGGGCAAAGTTTCTTTCACCCTGAGTGCCCCTGTTACCTAGCAGTAAATAGGTACCTGGGTGTTAGTCAGCTGTCACGGGCTGCTTCCTGGGGGTGGAGGCCTGGTCGAGGACCGGGCCGCGGGGACACTAAAGCCCCGAAATCATCTCAAGATAACCTCAAGATAACCTCCCTACACCGCCCTCTGTCATCCATGACGTATCATGTATATCTTAACCATTGCGATTTGTGTTTTTTTTCCATTATATAATACATAAATGTTTGACAGGGGTACCCGGCGGTGCCCGGGATGATCCCAAAACCGACGCGCCATGCCAGTGTTGGGAACTCCCGCAAATGTAACGTGTCAACAGAACACGGGTTTTGCATGTTAGTATTTGAATAATGTAATATTTGGAACAAATGCTCAAATTCACCGAACGATCGGGACCCGAACATTTTTACCTCTCTGGATATAATGAATGACGAGCATGGCCGACAACACCGATTTAATGACGGTATGGGGGGGGGCATGGGGGGTGGGTAGGGGGGCGAAGACCCCCTCTACCTCCCTATAAGTCCATCCACAAGTTACCTTCCAAATTTCATGAGGTCTAGCCAATAGCGTCTAGCCTCCTAACCATGGATAGAAAAACAAACAAATCGCTTTTTTATTGATAATGTTACTTTTTTAGGGATGCTATAGTCGGTTCCTCTTGCTAAATAGCCATTTTCTCTTTCTTTTTTGTCATCGGTCTCTCCTCTGTCGATTTTTGTTTGTTATCGGTCTCTCCTCTGTCGATTTTTGTTTGTTATCGGTCTCTCCTCTGTCGATTTTTGCTTGTTATCGGTCTCTTCTCTGTCGATTTTTGTTTGTTATCGGTCTCTTCTCTGTCGATTTTTGCTTGTTATCGGTCTCTTCTCTGTCGATTTTTTTCGTTATCGAATTTTTTTTGTTATCGATGTCAGAGTTTCGATTAATATCGAAACTCTGACCGATATTAATTAATATCGGGCAGAGTTTCCTTAAGTATTATTATTATTAAGAAGGCAGTATTGAGGAGTAATAGGCCTGGTTATATGATGGTGGAGTTCCGTCGGTGTGGTGTCTTTGGCAGGAGGTGGCTATTTACTCCCAGGTGAACAGGGCCTTCAGGTGAAAGAAACTGCTCTTTTGTTTCTGCCATGTCCGAGATTCGAACCCGGGGTCTTAGCTACTAGCCACAAGCGCTGTCTGCTCGGACCTGTACTCACCTAGTTGTGCTTGCGGGGATTGAGCTTTTGGCTCTTTGGTCTGCGCGCGCGCGCGTGTGTGTGTGTATATTCACCTAGTTGTATTCATCTAGTTGTGCTTGCGGGGGTTGAGCTCTGCTCTTTCGGGCCGCCTCTTAACTGTTAATCAATCAACTGTTATTAACTACTTTTTTCACACATACACACCCAGGAAGCAGCCCGTAACAGCTGTCTAACTCCCAGGTACCTATTTACTGCTAGGTAACTGGGACATCAGGGTGAAGGAAACTCTGCCCATTTGTTTTTCCGGCGGTGCCGGGGGATCGAACCCCGATCCCTAGGTCGACGAGCCTAGAGCGCTGTCCACTCAGCCACCACACACACACGCGCGGTGTGTGTGCGTGTGTGTGCGCGCGTACAGGATTAATAAGGAGACTGACGCTGTCTGTTTTGATTTCCAGGAACTAATTACAAAAGCAAATTTCCTTCCCGGCGGTCGTTGTAACTAGGGAGGAGGCTGGGAGCGTGGCCTCGACGGGTAGGCATCGTGAGAGACAGAGAGAGAGAGAGAGAGAGAGAGAGAGTGAGAGAGAGAGAGAGAGAGGGAGAGAGAGTGAGAGAGAGAGAGAGAGAGTGAGAGAGAGAGAGAGAGAGAGAGAGAGAGAGAGAGAGAGAGAGAGAGAGAGAGAGAGAGAGAGAGAGAGAGAGAGAGAGAGAGAGAGAGAGAGAGAGAGGTAGAGAGAGTGTGAGAGAGCGAGAGAGCGAGGAAGAACGAAGAGAGAACGAGGAGAAGAGAAAGGAAGGGAGAGAGAGACACACAGAGGGGTAAAGAGAAATCGACGAGACTGGTAGATAATAGCAGTGTCGACCCAATATTCAAGATTCCCTCCGCTACAGGCCCGCAGCAATAGCACGCCTGCAAGGTTCTCGACCTGTCACCATTGCAACTACTGACAGAACGTACACATATAGACAGGAACATAGTCAAACAGAAAACCATTCCTCAAATTAGTCCCCCATGGATGACTGAAGGAACAAGTATTATCACGGTAGCAAGTCATTATAGCGAACTAGGAGGTAAAATACTGGATAAAGCCTCCAAGCTGGGACTCAAATAAGGTTATGACGGGACCGATAAGTATGTAACAATGTCAGATAAGGTCATGGCCAAGGTCATAGGAAAATGTACAAACGTATATAGAGATTGTTTACAAGTCAAATATTATCAGTAAGGTAAAAAAAAAAATTGTGATAATAGGGGTATTCTATAGAATAATGGGAGAATAGGGGGGTAAAATGACCAACAAGAATGTGTGAGAAGAATAGGAGAAAGTAACTGGGGGAGAAATATTTGAAATTGAGAGAGAAATGATGGGGTAGTTAAGAGTGAAGGAGTGTGTTGTTGAAAGTCATTTGAAATAATGAAACATTGTTTCCTTTCCTCAAAAGAAATGCTTATCTCGCCTAAATTACCGTCTTCGTACATGACGAAACGTCTTACCCAGTCCAATGAAACGTTTAACCCGCATTACGAAACGTCTAAAAACACATAACGAAACGTCTTAACCTACACAACGAAACATGTATCCTCTATATTTCCCCAAGCTAATGGTCGATTCAGGACTTCGGCTATACATTTGGGGCAATTATCGCCACACAACAGTAAACATCCCCCCTCCCCCCCTCCTAAAACACCCCCCCTCTCCATCCAATCCCCCCCCCTTATCGCCCCTTCCCCTACCCACACCCCCTCCCCAGCAAGGGTTGAGGACATACCAATAAAAACAGTCTAAGTTTGTTTTAGGTTTCTTTGGTCCTATTATCACTACACCCCTAAGTGATGAATAAGCCTTTGCGAAGCCGGCTCAATGCCCTGCCGGATACTTAAGAACATTAGAGCCGGATAACTTGCAGGTTTCCGGATACTTTACCGGCGCGCCGAGTCTTTTGAGGTGAATTATGTTAATGATTTTAATGCCCGCTACATTTCTCCTGCCATTGTTATGCAAACGATACCGCGGGCTATTGTGAATTTGGGGTCACGGATGTCGATCCTGTAGTTCTTGTGTGAGTGTGTGAGCGTAAGCCTGCGTAGGTAAGTGAGCATAGGTGAGCTTAGTCGTGGGCGTATGCGTATGCGTTCATACATGCAAGCAGGTGTGTGGAGGGATTCTGAAACTCTGGGAGGTAAGGCTGCCGATTCTACGGTGCTGGCGTGTGTACCTTTGGACGCGTAAAGCAGACATGATTTTAATTATCGACTGAAACACAATGACGATTAATCTATATTTTGAGATAATTACGTGTTGACGGGAAGTAGAAAAACGTCTCTACACCTGTACTCATTTGCATAAAAATATTATAATCAAATTAATACGGAATCATTCCACCAATATCAACAGCTGATAAAGTGCTTGTTTAAATCCTGAATGAAGTAGTTCGAGATATGTGAGGATTTAACTAGTTGTTCTTCAAGAATCCACAAGACAATTTCTCTCTTCGAGAAGTGTTGCACAACTATTAAGATCATCATCGAACCCCCCCGTTGCCAAGTAATCGACGGTTTCAGAGCCATTAAGCCAGCTGGATTGGCGTGGATGATGGGTTATGCATACGAATATCCGTTTTTGGATTCCTTTTTTCCTGGCGCCTTAATTCGTGGCTTTACCGCCAAAATGAGGAATCTTAGCTAACGGTCTTGGCTGATTGGCTTGACTGATAGCTTAGCCTAACAACTTTGATAGACTTGACTATCAATCTTGACTGACAGCCTTGACTAAAAGCCTAGAATGACATCGTTTCAAACATTCTTCATCCTCATCTTAATCTGTTATTCCATTGATCTCTTCTACTCCTGTCACTCCATTCTTATATTAGTGTGTCACTCCTTCTCCATCATCAGCGTCTACCATGTCTTCTCTGTCGTTATCATCTGTCACTCATTCCTCCACCTTGCCTCAACCCCACTTCTTCTCGCCACACAAAGATCATACCAGGAAAACGTGCCCTAAAACACACACACACACACACACACACACACACACACACACACACACACACACACACACACACACACACACACACACACACACACACGTAGCAATAGGATATATTACGAACACAATAATAACATAAATCGACAAAAAAAGGAGGAATTCTTGAGACCTACAACTTCAAGAACAAGACTCCATAGATTCAAGACAAGGAAAAAAAAAAGGTAGAGAAGAAAAAAAACCAAACTTCCCCCTCGTGAAGTGGGTGCTAGACGATTGAAAGAAGTATGAAGGCGATGGATGTCACTACCTTCATTAGTTTCAAGACGTCACCTGACAACAGGTGATTAAGAAGACGATACACTACGACCATGCACCTTGCAACCACACAGGCCAATTACACATGCACAAAAACACAGGCCAATTACACATGCACAAAAACACAGGCCAATTACACATGCACAAAAACACAGGCCAATTACACATGCACAAAAACACAGGCCAATTACACATGCACAAAAACACAGGCCAATTACACATGCCCAAAAACACAGGCCAATTACACATGCACAAAAACACAGGCCAATTACACATGCACAAAAACACAGGCCAATTACACATGCCCAAAAACACAGGCCAATTACACATGCCCAAAAACACAGGCCAATTACACATGCACAAAAACACAGGCCAATTACACATGCCCAAAAACACAGGCCAATTACACATGCCCAAAAACACAGGCCAATTACACATGCACAAAAACACAGGCCAATTACACATGCACAAAAACACAGGCCAATTACACATGCACAAAAACACATATAAACACAAAACAAAAACAGTTAAACACCCTTGTAAAATATTCCTACCATTTTCCCCCCTCTTACACTCACTTGTTTCACCCAATCTTTACTCGTCTTTCCTAACCAATCCATTCTTGGTCGAGGTTGTGATCTCTTCCACCAATCATATCAAGATTATTAAGTTCCCAGACACACTACCTCGCGCCCGCCCGCCAGCCAATACTCAAACATTCTGTGCAAGATATTTCACTAGTCCTTGTCAAGGTTTTCTTATCGAAGATTTGTCATTCTATCGCCTTTGCTAAACCATTTCCGTGAGAGAAACCCCGCCACGATAACTGGGACGGTCGCTATAAAGGGGCGCCTCACTTGTCAAGATGGCTCCACACACTGCAGAATGTGTACAGGGTTTTCTTTCATTTTGTATCTATTTTTGTCGTTCACTAGTTAACGCACATTTAATGGGGGGAATGGATGAGGAAGAGGGTGATCAAGCAGGCAAGGAAGCTTCGCTAATGGGAAGAGATGTGGTTGCACTCTGTGATGAGTGCGTATTTTTCAAAGTATTCGACTCGCCCGAGTGTGCTCCTTTGCCCCAACCACTAAGAATGAACAGATAAAAGCCGTCATCCCCGGAACAAGTGAACACACAACGACCCCCCCCCCCCTGGGACAACGAGTGAACACACAACGCCCCACCCCCCCCCCCCCTGCCACGGACAGGTCGCCGGACACAGGGACCAGGAAGCCCCAACACCGACCTACTCCACCACTTCCGTGTCATTCCACAAACAACAACTCCCACACAAGTCGCCGACACTACGGTATTTACCTTTCATATAATATGTAAGCCGAAGCGTCAAAACACACAGCCTGCACTTTTGTCGTGTTGAGTCACTACCCTGTCACACAGCCGGATATATGACGCGATACAGCCACAATATTTCCCGACCAGAACACATCAGATATAACATTCTTGCTTCAACATTTTCTGCGTCAGATAAATATTGACCGATAACAAAACTGATTCTCAGGTTTAGATGTATTACTATTACGCTACGCTCGCATATATATACATGCAAGAGAAGGGTTGTTTGTCTGTCTCTTCGCGGTGGGATTTCACCAGACTTTGCAGGGTGAATAGTGGTGGGTGTGGGATAGTCATAGGTTGGGGGAGAGGGATTGAAGTTTGTCTCTCTGACGGAACTTTGCGCGAAATTACAGATTAGAATATATTTCGATCTCGCTAAATGCCAGTTTCTGTTTCTGTCTGTCACACAGTGACCCGCTGGAGGGAGGTGGGTCTGAAGGCAGGTTGGTGGTGTGTAGGGAGGGGTTTTAGACCCGTGCTTCTCTGTGGCCGAGTGAAGCCACCAAAACTGATTTCATAAAAATGTTTTCATTCAACTTTCACTACACAGTATCTTTATGGCTGTAACCATCTTCACAACACACTATCTGCATCATTGTAACCCCCTTCAGACTATCTTTATCACTGTAACCCCCTTCAGACTATCTTTATCACTGTAACCCACTTCAGATTATCTTTATCACTGTAACCCCCTTCAGACTATTTTTATCACTGTAACTACCTCCAGACTATCTTTATCACTGTAACTACCTCCAGACTATCTTTATCACTGTATATTACATGAACTTCTACGTAGTCTTTTCATGTTCGCATAAATTATGTTTTAACTCACGATTGGTTTATGCACCGTCAAATGTTCCCATCCAGTGACAGGCCAGGAACGTTCTTATCCCACTGACATTAAAAACGTTCCTATCCAGCTAATGCCAAACCACAAACGTTTTCTTAGTAGTGACAGTTCCCTTCAATTCCCTGTCAGAGTCGAAACGTTTTTCACCTAGCTGGCATGCCATAAACCCTTTTCTCGAGCTGACAAACCATAACCGTTTTCATTTAGCTAACAGGCCATTAACGTTCCTACCCAGCTGACAGATAATTTAACGTTCCCATCCGGATGACAGGTCATTAACGTTGTCACCTAGGTGACAGGTCATAAACATTCCCATCCAGGTGACAGACATTAAACGTACCCATCCAGGTGACAGACATTAAACTAACGCACCAGAAACTACCATCCACCAACGACACACTCCGGTAATACACCACTTTATTAAGCACACACATACGATGCTTTTAAGTAATTAATGTCGTGTTTGTTAACATCTGAGTCGGACGAAGCGCCACATACTCCCAGAGAGAGTATTTAGTTCCCCCGCGTTCTTACGGTCGCAAATTTCAACTTAATTAGGCTATTTACCAGTCTTAAAATACTAGATTGCTGGTCGACATTTTGCCTCGCTGAGCACCGGGAACCGCTTCATCAATGGAGCGGCCAATGATGATGCTATTTGCACTTTTTCGAGACAGAAAATATCATTAGTGCCACGCAAATGAGGAACGTCATGTTTTCAGTCCGCAAAATATGTCTTTTTGACTCGCCAGAAACGACGGAACCCGGTCGCAAATATTTGTTGAATCTTAATCCTAATTCCTGCTTCCTGTAATTTACTGACTGGAACAGATGGCTGGTGCAATTAGGCAGCGCAATATATCTTATTTGTGGGTATTTGTGGTTTTTTTCATCATCAAACGATAAGTTTAGTAAAGAAGAATTTGCAAATGACTAATCTTAGATTTCTAATTTCTAACCCAACATTCCAAATTTCTAATCTAGCGACTGGGACACACCCTAGGAGCATGCGTAGAGGAAGAGAATCGCCAATCTCCGGCATATGAATATTCTCATTGCTCCAAGTGCTATCTATAGTCTTAACGGTTTGGCGCTTTTCTGATAACGCCTCTCCCTCTACGCCTCCCAACCATTTGAGCTGGACGGTAGAGCGACGGTCTCGTTTCATGCAGGTCGGCGTTCAATCCCCAACAGTCTAAGTGATTGGGCACCATTCCTTCCCCCCCCCCCGCCCCGTCTTAAATCCCTATCCTGACCCCTTCCAAGTGCTATATAGTCGTAACGGTTTGGCGCTTTCCCCTGATAATTGCTTCCTTCCCTCCCTCCCTCTACGCCTCAACGCAACAGGCTGCTGAATCAGATTCCTAAGCCCGGTGACTGTAACATTAGTTACAGCCGTTACTAGATTACAGAATTAAAATTCTAGTAAATCTGAAAACCTTCATCTAGTCTAGCCATGCTCTTGATTAGGCAAAATGTAACATAACTAAGGAGGAGAAAGAGGTAAGCCACTAAGACTAGAGCACATGGAAGGGACACAAGGATAGGCCAGGAGCTGGGATATCAACAGAGAATAGGACCCGGGATATGAAGACAGGATAGAAGCTGGGATATCAGGTCAGGAGAGCTAGGATATGAAGACAGGATAGAAGCTGGGATATCAGGTCAGGAGAGTTAGGATATGAAGACAGGATAGAAGCTGGGATATCAGGTCAGGAGAGCTAGGATATGAGGACAGGATAGAAGAGAGACAGAGAGAGAAGAGAAAACAAGACGGAGAAATAAACCAATATATATATATATATATATATATATATATATATATATATATATATATATATATATATATATATATATATTTGTGTTTCTCACGTGTTGCCCCAAAGAATGAGGTGATTTGATAAAATCAAGATTACCATCAGAGCGCCGTCGGGATGATGGGGTAAATAGCTTCGGCTACCTTCATCTTTTGAACGGTCGTGATGGTCGAGTGGTGAAGGTGTCCTGTACGCCAAATGCATAGTGCTCCTGGCAGTATGGGTTCGAGTCACTTCTGGGATGTGAGTTTTCGGTTATATATATATATATATATATATATATATATATATATATATATATATATATATATATATATATATATATAAACAGAAACTGAGAGAAAGTAAGAAGCAAAGAAAACGGAAGTGCGGGGTTTTCTCAATGAATGGGGAGACTGACGTGTGGGCTGTCGGGCGGAATCCTTATCTCTTCACGTGGATGCCATCCTCATTTCCATCTTGAATGGCGAATATATTAAAATATCCCACCGTCTTCCACTCCTCGTCTTCCGGGACTCCTCCAGATGCCTCCTTTAAGCATTACTCTCCTCAGCGATAAATCGGAAAATCCAAATCCGTATGTAAATTAATCTCGAGTTGACCCTAAACTCTGAATGTGTATATGGCGTAAATTAATTGAAAAAAACGGGCGTATGTGTACACTAATTTATTATACATCAACACTGGTACATATTATCATCAAGAGAATACATTTTCAAACAAAATAATATATCATAAAATTTCTCAATATTTTTACATTTATTCTACGAAATTGTGAGCACGCGTTCGCACGCTAAACGCTCATGCACACTACATGTACTCACACACACACATTCAATCTTTCACATGCACGCTTGCTCGCTCTCGCTCTCTCTCTCTCTCTCTCTCTCTCTCTCTCTCTCTCTCTCTCTCTCTCTCTCTCTCTCTCGCAAACACCACATTCGCACTCACAAAACAGGAATGCACATAGATGTGCTCACACTCACAAACACGCGACCATGACTCACACACGCACACGCAAACTCACTGGCTTCCAGCACACTTCATTAGCTGACTCCTTCGAGCGCTTCTCCACACCGAATATTCGGAAAATCTCGGTTTGAGTTTAAATTTGTTCAACGTTGAACCAAATTTGCATTCTTAAATGGCGGTAAACACACAGACATTCTCACTCAAGTCCAGACAAACACACATAATTTAATGCAGACAATCACACGACATAGG
>NC_091158.1:12118286-12122538 GCF_040958095.1 Procambarus clarkii
AGAGAGAGAGAGAGAGAGAGAGAGTACAAGGTAAACAGGGGTAATAAGAGCAGGAGTACCTCCTACAACAGTCGACTACTGTCGCTAGAAATCCAGCAGAGTACCTACAGTACTTTAAGGATCCACATAAGCCCCCACGTCCAAGAGGTGTGAAGTAAGATGACTCTCAGGTGCCCACTATCATGCCCTGCGTTACTTGGGTGTAGGGCCATGGCACGCTACGGACACAATTATATTCATTATTTCTTGTTGCAAGCACCGTTAGGTAAAATCTATTATAGAGAATAGACAGATGGAGATCCAAATGAAGAACACACACACACACACACACACACACACACACACACACACACACACACACACACACACACACACACACACACACACACCTACACACACACACACAACACACACAACACACACACACACTCACACCCACCTACACACACACACACACACACACACACACACACACACACACACACACACACACACACACACACATACACACACACACACACACACACACACACACACACACACACACACCAAACTTACAGTTTTAAACGTAGATATGATAGAGCCCAGTAGGCTCAGGAATCTGTACACCAGTTGATTGACAGTTGAGAGGCGGGACCAAAGAGCCAAAGCTCAACCCCCCGCAAGCACAAATAGGTGAGTACACACACACACCCGTAAAAGGCAGAAATACAAACATTTAAACATTGTGAGTATTCAATATCATCAATAAAATTTCTTTAATGATCATAAACGCATGAATTTTTGTCTCCCCTTTCTCTCGTTCTCTCCCCCCCCCCTTTAACACACATAGACGTGCCTCCCTCCCTCCCTCCCTCCCAGGTGCAACACACTGGGGATCGAACCCGGACCCTCCTGGCGGTGTGTAGAACTCGGTACCACCTCACCACCAACTTCCCCAAAAGGTGCCACAACTCTCCAACTGATCTCAACGCTGGAAGCGAGTGAGGCGTTCCTTACCCAAGCAGCCTCCACGGAGGCGAGGAAATGGCTGCAAATTCATCACTGTCATTCATGTCAAAGGTATTCATCACGTGGGTGCCTGTTGCCTCTATACTCATCCTGTGAGTAGCAGCCAGTTTACCTGAGGATGGGTCGCCTGAGGATAGTTCAACTCAGGATAGGTTACCTCAGAATAGGCTGCCTAATGTCACAAGGCGGGTATAGGTGGTTATCTTGAGGTTATCTTGAGATGATTTCGGGGCTTTTAGTGTCCCCGTGGCCCGGTCCTCGACCAGGCCTCCACCCGCAGGAAGCAGCCCGTGACCGCTGACTAACACCCAGGTACCTATTTTACTGCTAGGTAACAGGGGCATAGGGTGAAAGAAACTCTGCCCATTGTTTCTCGCCGGCGCCTGGGATCGAACCCAGGACCACAGGATCACAAGTCCCGCGTGCTGTCTGCTCGGCCGACCGACTCCCAGGTGGCAGTCAGGGTCAACGCAGGAATCTTGGATCAGTCAGTATAACAATTTAAATAATTTCAGACTGTTCCCCATTTAAGACGAGCGGACAATTTCGACGATGTAGTCCTTGACGTTTTGCCTTGATCATTTTGGCGTTTCTGGAGACATTTTTATGCAGATCATCAAGTCTTGATCTACATAAAATATGTCTCGTCGTCTCTTTCTCTGTCTCTCTCACTGTCAGCTATTTCGTGCTCGAATGTGAGACAGATTGTGACGTTTTGGCACGACTGTCTGTACCTTGCTCTCTTTATGAGCTCCGGCAGAAGAGGCTGATTTTATGGACAGCGTTCACATGTCCGTTTTGTTTAAAATGCATTTATTCCGATTGCTTGTTTCGTTGTTGTGGTGTTTGAGGTTTTCTGTGTTTTTTTATATTTGGAAATCTTCTGTCTGTTCCAATATGACTGACACTGATATTCCTATATGTAACTACAAGCTCAGAGCTCCTGTCCTATTGAGGTTCATCACATGAATGGCCCTGAAAACCGTCTATCTGTCTCCTGTATAACTGTCTACCAGTCTCCCCTTCCCTCTCTCTCTCTCTCTCTCCTTTCCTCCTCCTCATCTCCCCCTCCTTCCCCTCCTCTTCCCTCTCCCCACTCCCGTCTACATAAATTCCCCGTGAGGCGTCTTATCTGAACACCCCGAGGACAGGACACTAAGACAGATCACACGTCCTTCTTTATCGCTCTCATTATACTCCCCAGCTCCACTGGTGCTCTTTACACTGCGTTATCCTGCGCCGCTCCGCACAAGATACTCCTCCCCCTCCGTAAACCCGGTTAGGAGGCCTAGGAGGCCTAAGGAAACGAGCCTGGTTGTAACGACCGGCTAGCTACGACGGGCGCACAACGCCCCGTCGACGGTACACGATGGACAGGCGTCTCAAAAGACCTAATTCGTTTTAACGATTTATTGGCTGCTTCGAACTTTAGCGTGACAGTTTTTGAGACGCAGACCGAACTTGCTATAGCGACCAGACACGGGGAATATCGGTCACTCTTCTAGGCGTGATGTTCAAGCTACATACACTCAGGAAGAGCCTTAATATCGAGGTGTAAATGTAACTGGCGAGTGTACGTAGAGTGATGAAGATTAAGCCACCCAAGAGAATGGCACGGGCATGAATAGCCCGTAATAATGTACGTGGTGTATGGTTACATTATATAGAGATGTCTGAAGGGTCGAACTGGTTATAGTCCTGATAGGCAGGATGGTCTAGGATGGTGTTTGGATGTTGTTGTCAGTTATTTGTTTTCGCTTCTGATCCAACATCCACAACGGTATAAAATACGGATTTAAGATATAAAATGCAGAAATAGGATATATATTACAGAATTACGGTATAAAGTCAGAATTTCGATATGAAATAAATAATCACGATACAAAATAAAGAATTACGATATAAAACACAGAATTACTATATAAACTAAAAAAATGGCATATATATATATAATATATATATATATATATATATAATATATATATATATATATATATATATATATATATATATATATATGTCGTACCTAGTAGCCAGAACGCACTTCTCAGCCTACTATGCAAGGCCCAATTTGCCTAATAAGGCAAGTTTTCCTGAATTATTATATTTTCTCTAGTTTTTTCTTATGAAATGATACAGCTACCCATTTCATTATGTATGAGGTCAATTTTTTTATTGGAGTTAAAACTAACGTAGATATATGACCGAACCTAACCAACCCTACCTAACCTAACCTAACTTATCTTTATAGGTTAGGTTAGGTTAGGTAGCCGAAAAATAATTAATTCATGAAAACTTGCTTATTAGGCAAATCGGGCCTTGCATAGTAGGCAGAGAAGTGCGTTCTGGCTACTAGGTACGACATATATATATAATATATATATATATATATATATATATATATATATATATATATATAATATATATTATATATATATATATATATATATATTACAGAATTACGGAATAAAATACATAATTACAATACGAAATATAGAATTATAGAATTACAGTATATAACAAAATCACACCAGAACATGTAAGGCAACACAACATGGCCGCCAAATCATTTGACCAATAGGCTTATGTCCAGTAAGGACTTATGACCAGTCTGAACATCGTCTGATAGAGAATACATGAATATTCATGTGCAATCAAGTATGTATGTATGTATGTATATATATATATATATATATATATAATATATATATATATATATATATATATATATATATATATATGTCGTACCTAGTAGCCAGAACGCACTTCTCAGACTACTATGCAAGGCCGATTTGCCTAATAAGCCAAGTTTTCATGAATTAATTGTTTTTCGACTACCTAACCTACCTAACCTAACCTAACCTAACTTTTTCGGCTACCTAACCTAACCTAACCTAACCTAACTTTTTCGGCTACCTAACCTAACCTAACCTATAAAGATAAGTTAGGTTAGGTTAGGTAGGGTTGGTTAGGTTCGGTAATATTACGTTAGTTTTAACTCCAATAAAAAAAATTGACCTCATACATAATGAAATGGGTAGCTGTATCATTTCATAAGAAAAAAACTAGAGAAAATATAATAATTCAGGAAAACTTGCCTTATTAGGCAAATTGGGCCTTGCATAGTAGGCCAAAAAGGGAGTTCTGGCTACTAGGTACGACATATATATATATATATATATATATATATATATACATATATATATATATATTAATATATATATATATATATATATATATT